>NC_136133.1:432500-551166 GCF_965212315.1 Lampetra planeri
GGGAACGCAGCTGATCCTCCCACAGTCCTCCGGAGGTCGCGGTGAGGAGTGAGGTGAGAGCGCAATGAATGAGCACATCAAGTGGGAAGCAGAGAGAGAGAAACAGAGATAAAGAGAGAGAGAAACAGAGTAAAAGAGAGACAGAAACAGAGAGAGAGACAGGCGAGCGTCGCTGTCTTAGGCACCGGGCGCGGGCACAGTGATTCCTCTACCGCCCTGAAAGCACTCCAGTCTCTGTCCAGATCGAGCGCACGGCACCCCCCCCCCCCCCCCCATCTCTCTCTGTCTTTCTGCTCAAGTCTTCGGTCGTTATGAACCCTTCGCTCGGAAAGCCGCCGTGTCCTGCGCAGCGCGTCCCTCGACCTGCTCGTCGTTGCGAACTCGCGGACTGTCGACTGCAGATCGTTGCTTCTGCGCGACCACTGCTACCCTAATCTTCATTCCATCGCCCCCCTCACTCGTGAGCAGCATCGAGTCACCTTCCACCTGCAGGACGCACCTCGAGACGACTCCAGACCCGAGCCCCCTGCTGGCATCGCGCTGCTGTCATCAGATTTTAGAGATGGCTGCCGACGAAGAGATGAGCACGGCTGGCTACGTACGGCGCGAAAGAAGTTCCACATAAATACAACGCCGACGTCGAGAATCACCACCTAATCCGAGACCCAGACTTCGCACCTTCACCTGGCGTGGACGTTCCTCCTCATCGAAGACACCACTCGTGGTGGTGGTGGTGGTGAAACCACCCACCCCAGCAGCACATCAACACGCGAACTTGGTACTTAAAGCCGCAGAAGTGCGACTGTGGCCATGAAACCCGAACTACGCACCGTGCAGCAATCAGTGCAGTCTGCGCTCCTTCAACTTGGCAGGATGAGCAGCCGTGGCCAGCAGCGGCAGCAGCGGCAGCAGCAGCAGTAGCAGCAGCGGCAAACCTCGAGATTGTCATTCAGATCCAGAACCAAACTGCTGCTGCTGCCATCACACACGAGAATAGTGAGCGCTGTTGACTCGACTGTGCTGATGAACCCTAATTATGACGAACCTAATTCAGGCCTCGTTCGGACGACACCGGTTTACAGTTTGTCTCTCACTGCCCCACTGCTACCTGCAGTCAGCCGGGACTCATTTGCTCAAATTATAATTTTATGGTGACATCTAAGACAGAGAGGGAACCACAATACAGTTCCTCAGGAACTGGTGATTGTTGTTGTTGTTGCAAACAGCACACATTGCTGTGTCGATGATGACGATGATTGTTGTGGTTTTGAAGAAGAATGAGACGACAGACACGTTAGAGAAACTCGGAATGGTCCACAGAGCGACTGAAAAACGCTCATTCACAAACACTTATCGGCATGTCACGGGCGGTGTTCATATTATTACATTACGAGAGTCAATATATGTGCGCTACATTATCACTTCTTTATACACAAGATTCGGGCAGAAGTCAGAGGCAAACCCGTGCTCGCATCTTATCTTATTTTATATTTATAGAGCGCGCCGTAGCTCAAGGCGCTCTCTGGAACAGAGTTTAAAAGCGGCAACGACAATCAGCGATTTCGATGACAGCAGCAAGGCATGGGCCGAGGAATGAGTGACCATAACGGAGGGTGCGTGGGGGTCACGACAGGGCTGTAGGGGAGGCAGCGAGCGTCACGCACGCAGCGTCACGCACGCAGCGTCACGCACGCAGCGTCACGCACGCAGCGTCACGCACGCAGCGTCACGCACGCAGCGTCACGCACGCAGCGTCACGCACGCAGCGTCACGCACGCAGCGTCACGCACGCAGCGTCACGCACGCAGCGTCACGCACGCAGCGTCACGCACGCAGCGTCACGCACGCAGCGTCACGCACGCAGCGTCACGCACGCAGCGTCACGCACTATTAATGCGTGCGCTCTACCTCCGTCTCTCTCTCTAGCTCCTGAATTCCCCAATCACTCTGCCCCCTTCCCCCCTGCCCACCACAACTCTTGAGTGGGAACGCAACTCGATTATATTGGCAGAGCCTCAATTGCGCACGTGCACACAAAGGCAAAAATTCCCCGTATTGCCTAAACCCACTTGGGTGCAAGTGCTGTTAGAGAACACCTACGGCACACGAGGGGGTGGGTACTCATTTGAGGCGAGGGGGAAGGCCAGGGCCGGTTCAGATAATCGTCACTGGTGTTGGTCGTGAGCGGGAATCTCACTCGGCCGGCCGGAATTCATAGCACAGCGTGCTAACCGCTACATTACCGCTCCACACATATTGATACAAACACATCACAAGTACACGACTAAAATATAACACGCAGACGCGATGGAAAAACAACACACGTGCAAAAATACAAATATCAACTCATGGAATGTGTTTTTCTTTCTTCCCAGAACTAAGCCAGTCTCGCGGTTCAATTGGTCTGGGCGACATCAGCAGAATACGCGCGGCAGATCTCAAGAGGAAACAAACGTGAGAGCGTGATGCTCAATTCTAGCAGACACAGCGTGCGCGTTGGTAGGAGATGTTAACTACCTCGCCTAGTATGTAGGAGGTCCTCGGTTCGATCCCGACCCTGACGCCTGCTGCTGTATAATTGGAGTTTGCACGTCACTCTCTCCCCGTGGTCGCGTGGATTATTCCCCAGGTCCGCCGGTTGTTCCCTCCACGTTTAGAATCAACGTCACGCGTTTGGAGTATTTGGCTGCTGATACACATTCCCACGTGATACGCCACTTCGTTGAGCTATCATTTGTGGCCAGGTCGCTTCTGAAAAAGAGCTCTATAGCTCAGTGAGGCTTACCTGGTAACATAATAATATAAATAGAGAGTATATATGTTTAACTTGTGTCGCGCCATACGTAGCCAACCGCGCTGACCGCTTAGTGACGCAGCAGTGGCTTGAAGACAACAGCGATCTCACGAACGAAGAGAAACGAGTTGTCAGAGAAGTGAGTCCCGGGGGGGGGGGGGGGGGGGGGACATCGACAGCCAATCTCACGCTCCGAGCCAGAAACACCGCCGGCGAGGTCACGGCGATGTTTGTTGTTGTTTGTTATTGTTGTTTGAGAGCTCCGCATCGATGGATGTCACCACCGCCCGCCCTGTGAAGGTGCGCGATCGAATGGGGACACGGTGCGCGCCACGGGGGGGGGAGTGAGTGCTGAGAGTGAAGAGAGCGGGCAGAGCTGGACGAGAGGAAGGCAACGAAAACCCGCCGTCTTTGAGAAAAGACACGGCACACACCGAGAGAGAGACGAACAATGCCCACAGACTACAATACCCACAGACTAACAATGCCCACAGACTAACAATACCCACAGACTAACAATGCCCACAGACTAACAATACCCACAGTCTAACAATACCCACAAACTAACAATACCCACAGACTAACAATGCCCACAGACTAACAATACCCACAGACTAACAATACCCACAGACTAACAATACCCACAGACTAACAATACCCACAGACTAACAATGCCCACAGACTAACAATACCCACAGACTAACAATACCCACAGACTAACAATACCCACAGACTAACAATACTCACAGACTAACAATACTCACAGTCTAACAATGCCCACAGACTAACAATACCCACAGTCTAACAATACCCACAGAATAACAATGCCCACAGACTAACAATACCCACAGACGAACAATACCCACAGAATAACAATGCCCACAGACTAACAATACCCACAGTCTAACAATACCCACAGAATAGCAATGCCCACAGACTAACAATACCCACAGACGAACAATACCCACAGAATAACAATGCCCACAGACTAACAATACCCACAGTCTAACAATACCCACAGAATAAAAATGCCCACAGACTAACAATACCCACAGACGAACAATACCCACAGAATAACAATGCCCACAGACTAACCATACCCACAGAATAACAATGCCCACAGACTAACAATACCCACAGTCTAACAATACCCACAGAATAACAATGCACACAGACTAACAATACCCACAGAATAACAATGCCCACAGACTAACAATACCCACAGAATAACAATACCCACAGAATAACAATGCCCACAGACTAACAATACCCACAGAATAACAAAGCCCACAGACTAACAATGCCCACAGACTAACAATACCCACAGACTAACAATACCCACAGACTAACAATACCCACAGACTAACAATACCCACAGACTAACAATACCCACAGACTAACAATGCCCACAGACTAACACTACCCACAGACTAACAATACCCACAGACGAACAATACCCACAGACTAACAATACTCACAGACTAACAATACCCACAGAATAACAATGCCCACAGACTAACAATACCCACAGAATAACAATACCCACAGAATAACAATACCCACAGACTAACAATACCCACAGACTAACAATACCCACAGAATAACAATGCCCACAGACTAACAATACCCACAGTCTAACAATACCCACAGACTAACAATACCCACAGACTAACAATGCCCACAGACTAACAATACCCACAGTCTAACAACACCCACAGACTAACAATACCCACAGTCTAACAATACCCACAGTCTAACAATGCCTACAGACTAACAATACCCACAGACTAACAATACCCACAGTCTAACAATACCCACAGTCTAACAATACCCACAGACTAACAATGCCTAAAGACTAACAATACCCACAGACTAACAATACCCACAGACTAACAATACCCACAGTCTAACAATACCCACAGTCTAACAATGCCTACAGACTAACAATACCCACAGACTAACAATACCCACAGTCTAACAATACCCACAGTCTAACAATACCCACAGACTAACAATGCCTACAGACTAACAATACCCACAGACTAACAATACCCACAGACTAACAATGCCCACAGACTAACAATACCCACAGACTAACAATACTCACAGTCTAACAATGCCCACAGACTAACAATACCCACAGACTAACAATACCCACAGAATAACAATGCCCACAGACTAACAATACCCACAGTCTAACAATACCCACAGAATAACAATACCCACAGACTAACAATACCCACAGACGAACAATACCCACAGAATAACAATGCCCACAGACGAACAATACCCACAGACTAACAATACCCACAGACTAACAATACCCACAGAATAACAATGCCCACAGAATAACAATGCCCACAGACTAACAATACCCACAGTCTAACAATACCCAGAGAATAACAATACCCACAGACTAACAATACCCACAGACGAACAATACCCACAGAAGAACAATGCCCACAGACGAACAATACCCACAGTCTAACAATACCCACATAATAACAATGCCCACAGTCTAACAATGCCCACAGACTAACAATGCCCACATACTAACAATGCCCACAGACTAACAATACCCACAGACTAACAATACCCACAGGCTAACAATGTCCACAGACTAACAATACCCACAGACTAACAATACCCACAGGCTAACAATACCCAGAGACTAACAATGTCCACAGACTAACAATACCCACAGACTAACAATACCCACAGGCTAACAATGCCCACAGACTAACAATACCCACAGACTAACAATACCCAGAGACTAACAATGTCCACAGACTAACAATACCCACAGACTAACAATACCCACAGGCTAACAATACCCACAGACTAACAATGCCCACATACTAACAATGCCCACAGACTAACAATACCCACAGACTAACAATACCCACAGGCTAACAATGCCCACAGACTAACAATGCCCACAGACTAACAATACCCACAGACTAACAATACCCACAGGCTAACAATACCCACAGACTAACAATGCCCACAGACTAACAATGCCCACAGACTAACAATACCCACAGACTAACAATACCCACAGACTAACAATGCCCACAGACTAACAATACCCACAGACTAACAATACCCACAGACTAACAATGCCCACAGACTAACAATGCCCACAGACTAACAATACCCAAAGACTAACAATACCCACAGGCTAACAATGCCCACAGACTAACAATGCCCACAGACTAACAATACCCACAGACTAACAATGCCCACAGACTAACAATGCCCACAGACTAACAATGCCCACAGACTAACAATGCCAACAGACTAACAATGCCCACGAACTAATAATCTCGATCCTCACGGCCATCATCGATTAGAAGTATCTTAAGCAGTCCAGAGCCTCTCCTAGGTCGACTCAGCCTCAAATGAATACCTGGTGCGGGGTGTATTAAACATCAGCACTGGGGAGACAAAGGCGGTCGGCCGTGGTGTTGGCCTCACCACTCTCGCGTGGACCGCGCGTGCCTTCACAATTGCTCGCTCGCCAACAGCACTTGCCCCAACAGTCTGTTAAAGGCTATCCGGGGGATCTTTGTCTTCTTGAGTGAGCGCGCGAGTTCTCTCGCCGCCCTAATTGACGTTAATTGAGGCCTCATTTTGGAGGCGAAATAGCAACGGGGAACGTTTCCATGTGCTCCTGGGAAGTGTGGACGTAGATGGCGGTGGCACACGGGTGAAGGGGATAGGAGGGTACAGCCACCCTCCTCCACCCCGCACACAATTCCCACATCCCCCTCAATCACGGCACGCGCTGCAATTTCTTGATTAATGGAAACGCCGTCGACTTGGGACGGGAGGCCGCCGCTGTTGAGTGGCCTAAATAGCGCGGTTGGCGTGGGCCCCGTGCTGCAAGGGATGCAGCGCGGCCCCTGACTGCTTCCACCCCCCCACCCCCCACCCGCCTCTCTCCGTCGCCCCACGGCCCCACGCCTGTGCCCTCCTGCCCGTCGGCCCTGGCGCAGTCGCACCGCCTGCACACTCTCGAGCGAGGCCACAGATTGTGAGTTTGCTGTTCTCTGGGAGGCTTCGCTTTTGTTCGGCGAGGCTCGGCCAAGCCGCAGTGGACGGGTTGGCCCCAGGCCTCCAACAATCCGGGTCCGTAGCCACGCCGCTGTGAGGATGTCGAGAGAGGCCTTTGTTGTTCCACTGCTGGATGAAGGCCTCCCCCCACGGCTCCCGACCACCCTTGACAATGCTCGCTCGCAACATGTGCTCGACACCGCAGCGTCGGACTCTCCCGAGTCTGCGTCGCGTGATCTGTTTCCCCTGTTCGCTCCATTCTCTGTTTTACTTCAGTCGTCAATGACACCGCGGCCTTCACTAAACGTAAGAGTATGTATGTTGAACTTCTTTCGCACCGTACTTAACCAATCGTGCTAACTGGAGGTGCGGGGAAGGTCAACAAACTAAACACAAAAAGCAGTTCTAAAGAAATTCGTTTTCAATCAGTTTTGTTTTCAATCAAGAGTACATAATATGCGACGTCTCGGGCAATATCCCTCTTTCACGGCACTGTCGAGAGGAAACGTGAAATGAAGCCGAGATGTGTCTCTCTGGCACCTGGGGAGGCAACCTGAAGCAAGGTTGGCTTCCCTGCACGGGCGGGAGGGGAGGGGGCGAGCGCCGTGACCCTCCTCCACCCATGGCTCTGCCGAGGCACCGACACAACACGATGAGACGCAACTGCGTGCGTGTCGCAGGCGCGCCTCGCTTTACGCGGTGGCAGGGGGGAGATGCGTTCCAAACATGTGGGCGCACAAAGCGAAACCGCACGAGGAGGCAGCTGCCTGCCGAATAGCGCACACAGTACACGCACAGTATACACACAGTGTACACACAGTGTAAACACACAGTACACACACAGTGTAAAAAACAGTGTAAACACAGTACACACACAGTATACACAGTGCACACACAGTGTACACACAGTGTAAACACACAGTACACACACAGTGAAGATACACACAGTACACGCACAGTATACACATAGAGTGTAGACACACAGTACACACACAGTATACACAGTACACACACAGTGTACACACAGTACACGCACAGTATGCACAGTATACGCATAGAGTGTAGACACACAGTACACACACAGTATACACAGTACACACACAGTGTACACACAGTACACACACAGTGAAGATACACACAGTACACGCACAGTATACACATAGAGTGTAGACACACAGTACACACACAGTATACACAGTACACACACAGTGTACACACACACAGTACACGCACAGTATACACAGTACAGACACAGTGTACACACACAGTACAAACAGTGCACACAGTACACACACAATACACACAGTACACGCACAGTATACACAGTACAGACACAGTGTACACACACAGTACAAACAGTGCACACAGTACACACACAATACACACAGTACACGCACAGTATACACAGTACACACACAATACACACAGTACACACAATGCACACACAGTACACACATAATACACACAGTACACGCACAGTATACACAGTACACACACAGTACACACACAGTACACACAGTACACACACAATACACACAGTACACACACAATACACACGCAGTACACACACACAGTACACACAGTGTAAACACACAGTACACACACTCAGTACGCGCACACGATATTGTTCCACGTTCAACCGCATATCGGCATATGGGTGAATGTAATCCGTATGAAGCGACATTTGGGTGGAAATAGTTGGGCTGCATGTACACGAAATCGCACGAACCGAACCCACATATGGTTGGTGCCCTTTAAAATAATCCAGATTGAAAACTAATTTTTTCACAACCGCCTTTTGTGTTTACTCTGTTGACCGTCGGCCGCACCTCCAATCAGCGCCGTTGGCTATGTACGGTGCGAAAGAAGTTGAACATCCATCGCCTCTTTGCCTCGCCTAGCGCCTGCGGCACGAGGAGATTCCATCCACGACGTGACCCCCGCCCCCCGCCCCCCTCGACGCCTTCACACCAAAGCGGCAGTTCGACGTCTGACACCGCGGCGACGAAGCGGAGCGGCCGCCCCGGGCCCCGCGCCCTCGGGGACAGCTCCGCTCGCCGAGTCGCTGTCGCGAGAGCGCTCACGGGGGCACTGTCGCTGCCCACGCCGCACCCGCGCTCAGCGCAAGTTGGTGAAGTTTACACCGCTCAGTTGCACCCCCCCCCCACGCAGGGAAGCCGCAGCTGGGTGATGGGCTGGGGTGCAGAGGCGGCTTGGTTCAAGGGAGCGACTGAATAATCACCCAGCTTGGGGCCATCCTCGCAACCAGCTGAAGCGCAGGAGGCTCGCGCGATGGTATATAACCGTGGCGTGTGCCAGGCGCCCCACCCGCGTCTAAGATTCAACACGTCGGTCAACATTACCACCTCGTGGGTCCGTGCGTCAGAGCCGACGTTGCGGACAATGGTGTCCTGATTCACAGCACCCTATAGATGCCAGAAAGATAGGAGTGGAATGCAACAGGCAGTTGTCCACACATAACTGTCGTGAACATTGCTCACAGCATGCCTAATGACACCTTGACCACGTATCACCACGGCGAACTACGCACCAGAAAGCCGAACCACGCTTAACCAGGCGAGCCGCAGCCCCATGCCGAGCCTCGTGCACCCCTCGACGCTCCCTTGCGCCACGGAGCTTCAGCCACGTGCCACCACCCGCACCGATTGCCCCGCTCGACTCTGCCTCGCTCGGGCTCCCGGGCGCACGGTGGGCTCTGGATGACCTCCTCGGCCGCCGCTCTCCCCACTCCGTCCACCTCCCCCAGACCTCCCCCCCCGCCTCGGTGCCGGGACAGCCGGCAGCAACCTCGAGCAGCCTCACCCAGACTCAGCCCTGCCCGCTCTGCCACCTCCATCGCCTCTCACCCCAACCCCCCTTTCACCAACAACAAAGGTCCCCCGTGTAGCCTTAGCAAGACTGTTGGGGCAAGTGCTGTTAGCGAGTAGCATCTATGAAGGCTGGCACGGCACACGAGGAGGTGGGTGGCCAACACCACGCCCGGCCGCCTTTGTCTTCCCAGTGGCGAAGTTTACACACAGCACCAGGTGCTCATTTGAGGCTGAGTCGACCGAGGGGAGGCCCAGGAGTGGTTCAGACAATCGTCACTGGTGTTGACCGTGAGCGGGAATGGAACTCGTGTCGCCGGGTTCGTAGCACAGTGCGCGAATCGCGATAACTACCGCAATCCACTCCACATAGTCACACACTCCACACACACTACACACACACTACACACACACCCTCCACACACACTACAAACACACACTCCACACACACTCCACACTCCCTCCACACACACAGACTCCACACACTCCACACGCACACATTCCACACACACTCCACACACACAAACTCCACACACACAAACTCCACACACACAAACTCCACACACACTACACACACACACTCCACACATACAACACACACACACTCCACACACACACACACACTCCACACACACACTCCACATACACTACACACACTCCACACACACACACATTCCACACACACACACACTCCACACACACAACACAAACACTCCACACACTCCACACACACTCCACACACACACTCCACACACACACACTCCACACACACTCCACACACACAACACACACACACTCCACACACACACACTCCACACACACACACACTCCACACACACTCCACACACACAACACACACACACTCCACACACACACACTCCACACACACACACTCCACACACACTCCACACACACTACACACACACTCCACACACACACACACTCGACACACACAACACAAACACTCCACACACTCCACACACACTCCACACACACACACTCCACACACACACTCCACACACACTACACACACACACTCCACACACATTCCACACACACACACTCCACACACACTCCACACACACACTCCACACACACTACACACACACTCTACATACTCAACACACGCACACTCCACACACACACAGACTCCACACACTCCACACACACACACTCCACCCACACTCCACACACACTCCACACACTCCACACACACACACACACACTCCACACACACACACTCCACACACACACACTCCACACACTCCACACACACACACTCCACTCACACACACTCCACACACTCTACACACACACACTCCACTCACACACACTCCACACACACTCCACACATACACTCCACACACACACACTCCACACGCGCTCTCTGGACTTCCCAGCAGCGGCAGCAGCAGCCGCGTTGACGATAACCTGAGCTGTCGCGTCAAGACGTCGCCGGAAGGAGCGGCTGAAAGTGGAAAATATTCGCTCGGCGATCAGAGAACAGAGCCAGGGCAGCGGCGAGGGGGGGGGGTGCTGGGCCTGGTTGGGGTGCTCGAAGGAGCGGGGGTAGGGGATGGGAGCCGCAGTGGGAGAGATGGAGAGAGAGAGAGAGTGAGAGCGTGCGAACGTGATTTGAGTGTTGGATTGCGCGCTATAAAAACACGAGCGCGCACGCACGCACGTGGGCACGGGGCTGACGCGCGCGTCCACGCGCACGCGCACGCGAGTGTAACGGGGCCGAGTGAGCGTCGCTTGCGGCTCCGTACACGCGCGCGCACACAACAACAACTCGAAGCTCGGGGAGAAATCTGCGGAATCCGCGCACAAGGGTTTTTTTGGCGCAAAAAAATGTGCAGAGCCTCGCGGGAAATAAAAGCAACATGAATATTGGGGGGGGGGGCGGGGGAGTTTGTGGAAGTGAGAGCGCGGGAGAGCGACTACACGTCTCTCGGAATGAATATCGTACGGAGTGCCTGTTCACTAATAATAATAAAGGAAGTCGGCGCTTCCGTGGGTGTCTGTCGAGCCTGTTACAGGGGGGAGCGATTGCAAGGCGGGGGGGGGGGTCAGCAGGGCTGCTGTTGCTGAGGATCGAGCGTCACGGTGGCGAGATGTTAATCCCCTCGCCTGGTATGCAGGAGGTCCTGGGCTCGACCCTGACGCCTGTATATTTGGAGTTTGTGGTGTCGCTCTCTCTCTCTCTCTTCGTGGTCGCGTGGATTTTTCTCGGGGTCCTCCCGGTTCTTTTTCCACATTTATAAACATGCGTTTCGAGTTTTTGGCTGCTATAAATCTCCACATGATGTGATGCTTGGTTATGCTATAATTAGTGGCCATGTCGCTTCTGAAAACAAGCTCCACGGTTCAGCGAGCCATACCTGGTAAACAAATATATATATATATAGTTTCAAGAAAAAAAATAAAAAAATTGTTTAGATTAAAAAAACATATATTTAGTTTCAAGAAAAAAAATACTTTTACTTTAGATAAAAATATGTATTTTAATTTTAGAGGTTGGGGCTATGTTCGAGAAGAGTGGCGCTCGCGGCATCGGGAAGGTGTCGACTTACATTGCCACCGGGGCAGTCGAAACGTTACGCAGCGCTTTTGCTAGGGCAGGGCCAGCCGTCGCTTCCGACCGCAGACAATCGAGCCGAGGGGGGACTGCGGTGGGTTCTTTAAATACACAAACACGATAGGAGATATAAATATATCTCGCTATGGCTATTAAGTACACAACGCGTGGAACAGGTCAATATGCGCGCGCGCGAGTGCACTAGTTTGTAAACTCGTTTGTACGCTCTTATGTACACTGGTATGCACACTTGTGGATGTCCACTTCGTGTGCACACTCTTGTTTACACTCTTGTTTACACATGTATACACACTCGTATGTACACGCGTCGACGGCAGAGTCGAACATCTGGCTATTAAATCTGGCAACGGCGCGCGCGGGGCTGTGTTTACTCCGTGGCCGTCTCTACTTCCATGCCGATTGAGCAGCCGTCACAGAGGCGAAGTGTCCGCTCACATCTCTCGCCGGGCGGTGCAGCCCATCACGCGCTGAGCGGAATGGCCCCCGGAAGTGGATATCACAGAAGAGCGATGTCCCTGGTCGGCATGAGCCGTAGGACATCCGCTCTGTCACTGAAAGGAATGTTCGACCCATGAAAGTAAAACATCGAAAAAAATGCGAAATATGTTTATGTGAAGAGCTGGAATTATAGATAAATTAACGTGCAGAAGCATGGATAATGTGAAAACTTTATACGTCGGCTTTCACGACCAATATGATGATTCATAAATGTTACGAGATTAGGTGAATTTTCGTACTGTCTCAAGCGACGCAGCAGCAGCGGCACCACCAAAAAATGTAATTCGAAAATCAGATGCTTCCGATTCACTGCGTGAAGTCATTGATTCGCCACTACCTCCCCCACCACCGCCACCACCGCCGCTGACCCTCCTCGTGGGCTCCAGCACGCGAGGCGGATGAGCGGAGCGGGCAGGAACAACAGAACGTCGCCAGGTCTGAAGGAATGGTCCGTGAGGGAGTGGCTGGTCGAGACGCACAACGGAGTGGCAGCCAAACGAGTGGGAACACGTCCACGGCGCTGGATGGAATCGGAGCGGTGAGATCACGCGCACTGTGGCACCCACCGCGAGAGAGATGGTGAGAGCTTGGGGAGGTCGTGATCCAGCAGTTGATAGCCCATAACTGCGACTGAATATGATTATGGTGGCAGTGATACAAAGGATTGGAGCTACAATTGTGAACGGGAATATTAAAATAATTTATCCAAACGCGATGTAGTATATCCAGATAAACAAAGACAAAGAGCCCCCATATAGTCTTTATCAGACTGTTGTGGCAAGTGCTATTAACCAGTACCTATAAAGGGCGGTACGGCACACGAGGAGGTGGATGACCGGCACCACACCCGACCGCCTTTGTCTCCCTAGTGGCGATGTTGACACACCACACCAGGTACTCTCATTTGATGCTGAGTTAACCTAGGGGATTCTCAGGACCGGTTCAGATAATCATCACTGGTGTTGACCGTGAGCGAGAATCGAACTCGGGTGGCACAGCGCGCTAACCGCTACCCTACCGCTCCCCAAACACACACACACCCACACACACTCCCACACAGACACCCACACAGACACCCACACACACTCCCACACACACACCCACACAGACACCCACAACAACAACCGCCATTCGCCACTAAGTGGCGGTGACGTCACCACGACGCTTGTGCCAGGCCATGTGCACCCTGAGGCCACGTGAAGTGTCGAACGCCCGCTGGCAGGAGGTCACGGGACAGACCCAGGTGCCACGGGTCGACTGACCGAGATGACCGAGATGACTGGCTGATGCACCACATGTGCCCCCTACTGTGCCAACTTGCTGTGCTTTAGCCACCCGGCGCCCCGCTCGTTGTTGTGAGCGTCGCTCCTCCGCCCTCCGTTGTTGTTGGAGGGCGACTGCCTCCAACTGCCCACACACACACCCATTCACACACCCACACAGACACCCAGACACACACACGAGAACAAAGCATGACATAATAAAGCCACTCATAACGAGCACCTGCCTCGGACGGGCTGCGAGGTTATCTGCGAAGTAAAAATAGACGGACACCGGAGCCCTTAATCCAGGAAACGCGTCCAAGTAAAGAAACACCGTCGAGCGCGCGCGACGGCTGCGGTGGCGATTCATTCGCGACCCTCCAGCACAGCCTCGTGGCTCGAGTCCACGAGGAGACTGAGCGACTCGCCACCTCCACCGCCAACACCACTGCCACCACCGACACCACCACCACCACCGCCACCACCACCACCACCACCACTGCCACCACCGCCACCACCACCACTACCGACACCACCACCACCACCGCCACTAACACCACCACCGCCACCACCACCGCCACCACCACAACCGGCACCACCACCACCGATTCACCTCCTCGTGGTTGCGTGGCCACAATCGCGCTGCGCCCTGTCTTTGACCATACTTCACCACGCTGGTCATGAGTGATTACTCACAGGAATTCTTACGGTGGCCAAAGTCTGTCTCATCTAAGCCTCGGAGGACATTAACACCGAATTCGACAAATTCTCGATGATTCCCTGTAGGCTACACTTCCTCAACAAACCACTCGACTGGGATTATACATCGCAATCACAGCCACCTGCACAACACCCACTCCGGCCCGGCGGAGTAATGCCCCGTTGGCAAGCCAGGTCTCAAGTCCACCTTGTGTCCACAGAGGACATCTGCTGCACGCCAACTCATCACACGTGTTCAATCAATCACACAATGTTTATTGGTCCCGTTTCGCTAGCTACCCAGCAGCTAGTTTGCAAGGGAAATCCATGGGTGAGGGGGGGGGGCTATAGCCAAGACAAATCGGTGTCATCATACTACAAGCACAAATAATCTACGCTTCGAGTTTCCTGGCTGGCTGCTGCCTGGGCGCCTCTCCACCCCAACACTAACTACGCTGCTCCTGTTGTTGTTGTTGTTGTCAGGGGCTGCTGCAGGCCGCTCCCACCGAAACTAGCTGGGTAACTGGCTACACTGGATTTTACGAGAAACAAATGTGAAGTTCGGAAGACGGGTTATGTTAAAAATAATAATAGATGGCGACACCAAAGAAGAGTTGGAAATAACGAATACAGAAGCCTGACCAAGGGTCGTTTAAAATTGCTCCAACGATTCAATTTGTGCTCCTATTTATGCAATTGTTCCGCCAAGGTATTCTTTAAAGCCTGCAGAACGTAAACACAAACTCACAATCTTGGCGCCTTCTTGTTATTACTTCCATTTCGGATGCTTTTGCTACTCCGAGTGCAGGGGGAGTGTGAAAACAGCGTGACAATGGCAGCTGCCTCATTGTAAAACAATTCATTTCACGGCAGCCACAGTAATTTTAACGAATGTTTTAATTTTTTTGCACACTTATCGGGACGTCATTTATTAAAATATATACTACGTGACGCTTCGGGCAATGTACCTTTTTCATATCAAATGAAGGGCTAGTGCCCGAAACGTCACATATGTATTTATCTGTTTAATTCCAAGGCTACCACGGTGTTGTTGACGAATGCGCTGAGTTTGTTGTACTCATGGGAATGGCGCAGCTGGCTTTTAACTTCGATTCTTCACCGGTTCAAAACAAAATCCGCGAAAGCAATACATTTTCGAGTCACGACAGACAACGAGCGCGCTGCTGGGCTTATTATTATTAATTAGTTGCGGGCAGCGGCATGACGAGAGGCAATTCATTATCTGCTGTCCAAACGACGGGCCGTGTGTGCGTTGTTGCTTGTTGCTTGATGAGTTACGCTCCCGAATGTCTCAAAACGTCCCCCCACCCACCCCCGGCTTGATTATTGAGTCAACATCGCCGGGTCGGACGCTATCGATCAAAAGCGCCGGAGGGCAACGGGGGGGATCAAGGCACACGTGGCCGCGCGAAGCAAGTACATCGACTCGCGCACAAGCAGCGCGCGTATCTTCTCGAACCCACGTCTCCCTCTCGCTCTCTCGCTCTCTCTGTCTCTCAATATGTGATGACAGCATGGGTCATAGTGTGGCTTCATAAGCTCCACGATATCCACACCGATGTAGCGATGCAAATGTCGCGTTGCTTAAAGAAATAAGAAGCAGACGGAATAGCAACACCACTACACATGGACAACATCCTAATGCGAGTAGAGTAATTTACACCTTCATAATGTATCGGTCGTAAAGCAAGGGAAGGAATGCAAGCGCTTGCAGAGGCCACTCGTATAACCCCACACGCACTCACACGGAGCAACACACTAACGTGCCGATGCTACTGCTGTTGCTGTGTTGGGCAGCGGTGCACAATAAACAACAACAACAACAACTCAACACATTCGTCAATAACACCGTGGCCTGCAAATAAATAAATACATATAATAGGAGACGTGTCGGGTAATTTCCCTTCCTCAACTTCACACACACAAAGCGAAGTTAACGTTCGTGACGATTGGAGTTAGTCCCGTGACGGCTCCTCCATCCACGGCTCGCGGAGGGCGACTGCGAGGGCGAGCGAGGCCACATCCACTCGTGGCGGCTCTCGCCCTGGGGATATTCGAAGCGGTGAAATGGGCACCCGCCAGGACCAACCATCGCCGCCACCACCACACTGGGTGGTGGTGGTGGTGGTGGGCACGGGGCGAGACTGGTGACGGAATGGCGGTCGAAGGAGAGTGGGCAGGCGTCCAAGAGACGGAGCTAAGACGCCGGCTCTCATTACGGGCGCGAGCAGTGAGACGGCTGAGAGGCAGTGACTGGGCCGTGAGGGATGGCGACTGCGTTTGGAGGTCTCCCTGCAGCAGTGGATAGACAATAGCGCATCATGATGATGATGATGGCGATGATTATTCTGTTGGTCAGCACTAATTGAAACGCAGCCGATAGGGGGCAATGTTGGTCAAAACGGTGCCAAATCTGTCGAGATTTGAATCCGCGTAAAAGTGTTCATGTCCTGTCGTCTGCGTTTGGCTGATGATTTTACATCGACGTGATTGGGCCATGTGATTGCGTCAGGAGTAGGAGAGGAGTGCTGAATCATCGCTGTGATGATGATGTCTTCGTTTTTTGTGAATCTGGCACTAAGTTCTGTTCTGGGTGACCACACTCGCAGAGCGGAAATTAAAAAATGTCCAAGTTGAAATGATAATACCGTTTAATTAATAATGAATAGTAAATACCAAATTACTATTTATAAAAGGCTTGGTATACTCAAGGCGTTGTACACCGCAATGAAACATCACTAACGACATCATAGGCCAAAGGTTGAGGGGGGGGGGAGAAATACACCGAGAAGACTTCGAGAGGCCAAGTGAGAGGAGATCGCAAAGCAGAGGAGAGAGTGAACGTGGTCACGTGTCGCGGCTGGAGCTGGAAGCGCATCGGCCGCCGCTGTTGACGGCGCTCCTTGCAGAGCAGCACTCGGCAGGAGGCACGGCCAGACGGTGTTCGTTGTCCTCCTCCTGATTGATCGCAGTGACCAAATCAATCAGAGGTCGTGCTCTGGTTGATTTGTCTACACCCAATAGCTACTATTTGGGTAGCTTATCGTGTGCATATTTAAAAATCGGTCATCAAAATTTATTTTCATGTAATCGATGTTACGTGCAGACTTGCATTCATCCTCTCCATTTCTCTTCTGGCCTCTCCATGGATTTGATTCAAAGAAGGAGCATTGCCAGAAACGTCGCCCATTGTGCATATATATAATGCGTGTTGTTATTTTGTGGGCACAGTGTTGTTGAGGAATGTGTTGAGTTTGCGTTGTTTTTCTTGTTGGTGGAGAGGAGCTTCATAGCTCATCGGATTCTTCCAAGATGAAAGCAGATTGTGATCAGAGCCTGATGAGATAACCAAAACGTGACGTCGCCATCCGTGGGGGGGGGGGGGCTCTGCCTGAGAGCCACCACGAGTCTGGTAACGATTTACCGCCCCCCTCCACCTAAACACACACACACCAACACACACACCCTCCACCAACACACACACACACCCCCTCCACCAACACACACACACCCTCCACCAACACACACACACACACCCTCCACCAACACACACCCCTTCCACCAACACACACACACACACCCTCCACCAACACACACACCCATCCACCAACACACACACCCTCCACCAACACACACACACACACCCTCCACCAACACACACACACACACACCCTCCACCAACACACACACACACACCCTCCACCAACACACACACCAGTCGTGAGAAGTTGCAAGAGACGTCCCACGAGCTGAAAGTGTTTCTCGAAAAGCTTTGCCAGAGAGCCCGCGCGCGCTACTGAGAGGAAGACGCGATACACAAACAGAGACACAAACAGAGAAACAGACAGAGACACAAACAGAGACACAAACAGAGACACAGAGACCCAGAGACACAGACAGAGACACAGACAGAGACACAGACAGAGACACAAACAGAGACACAGAGACACAGACAGAGACACAGACAGATACACACATAGAGACACAGAGACACAAACATTGACACAGAGACACAGACAGAGACACACACAAAGACACAAACAGAGACACAAACAGAGACACAAACAGAGACACAAACAGAGACACAGAGACACACACAGAGACACAGAGACACAAACAGAGACACGTGTTTCACCTCGGAGCCCCGCAGTGAGATGAGCCGAGCGCGCGTTGACAGGGCGGACATGCGGAGATGCAGCCGTGGTGAGGAGCACTGAGCTACACGCCGGGCCGCCTTTGTCTCCAACTCCCGTGGCGGATGCCCGTGACACTGTCGCCGTGACACTGTCGCCGTGACACTGTAAGGCGTAAACCTGCCCGCTGCCCAACGAGTGCCTTCAAGAGCCAACGCCTTCAAGAGCCAACGCCTTTCTCACGTGGAACAACCGAACCACAGTACCTCGCTGCCAGGAGCATAAACCATCATCACGCGAACTCCGCTCATCCTCGCAGCAGCAGCAACGGCAGCGGCGGCGGCGACTTTCGGCTGCGAAGCCATCGAACAAAGACGAAGGTCACCGCTTTCAGATGCGCTTCTGCGGCCGTCTGGAACGCTCTTCCTTCCGATATAGGAAGCCACTGGAGCCACGCACTTTTAAATGATTTGGATTGTAAACTCATTTCTTGAGAACCGCTTTTTGTGTTTAGTTTGTTGTCCCTACCCTCACACCTGCGATCAGCACGTTTGGCTACGTACGGTGCGAAAGAAGTGAAACGTCCACACAGGTTGTCGGTGGCGTTGTTGACTGACTTTGCCGCACGACCGGCTCCACCACGCACGCGCATGACGTGTAACGACACGCACACGCGCATTCATCGAATCATGTTATAGAATTAAAGTTCAGTATATATACTGTATATAGATATAACATAATCAGATTCGCATGAATAAGAATAGATGTGAAGAAAAAAATGCAAAGTATGTTCTATAATTTACAATTCACGAGACAGGACGGACAACGCAAGCGAGTTCGGAAGGAATCGCAAACCAATTGACTCTGAAATCGACTCGAGGCCACGAAACCTGCAGACTATTGACCAGAATGCACGATCGTGGGGCAGCAGGATATTTTCATTCCCTATCGTAGTGACGTCGCCACATGGCTAGTGCCAGGCTAGGTGCACCTTGAGGCCATCACGTGAGTTAGCGATGACTCGCTGACAGATTTGCAAGACAACCAACCCCTCGTACGGTCTGTAACAAACCAAAAACAAAGTTCCCCCGTATAGCCTTCAGCAGACTGTTGGGGCAAGTGCTGTTAGCGAGCACCTGTGAAGGCCGGCACGGCGCACGAGGGGGTGGGTGGCCAGCACCACGCCCGGCCGACTTTGTCTCTCTCTCGTGGCGATATTTACACACCGCATCGGGTACTCATTTGAAGACGGGTTCAGATCATTGGGTGTGGGCCGTGAGTGAGAATCGAACACGGGTCGCCGGGTTTGTATCGTAAGGTGCTAACCGCTGTGCCACCGCTCCCCCTAGTATACACCTCTAGACACATAAATGGCGCTCAAGGTTAATGCTATTTATTTGTAATAACTCTGTATGCAGAGGGTGGATATTTTTAAACATCCAAGCATAGATAAAACAGTCGAAACATTGCCTGTCCGCATAGCTCCAATCGTGTTTGTTATTCTTTATAGAGCACATTTGATCGAGGCGTTTAACGTTATGAAAACAAACGAAAAGAACCGGTGTGATCAATGACACGATTTAGATGGCAGGAGCGTGCAAGATATGCGGAATGGGTGACCACGATCGAGGGTGCTGGGTAGGGGTTAGGAAAGGATTGAGTAAGGGAGGGAAAACACGGGGGGGGGGGGAGAGACTGGGCAATGTGTACTGGATGATTAATTTCTTTCGCACCGTACGTAGCCAACCGTGCTAATCGGAGGTGGAGAAGAGGTTAACTTTAAATCGCACTCGACCACGTGACACCCTGACCCAGCCGGGCTGCGCGTAACGCACGCGGTGCATCGTGCGGCGTGTCAACAGTCGCCCCAACAGCCGCAGCAGGCGGAGTAGTGTGGAGATGCCCGATGATCGTCAATGCAAGCGATGAATATCACGCCGATGATTGTTTTGCCTTGAGTGCACGTCTCTTTCCCTCCTTACGACACCCACACGCAGAGCGCCCTGGCACCTGGACGCCGCCTCGTCTGGCCCGCGCCGCCGCCTGCTGCTCCCACGTGCTGTCACCGTCTGCTTAGATCAGCACGAGTTCATGCCACTGTCAGACCAAAACACACCGCGCACGTGCCGAGCTTGCTTCCTTTACTACCGTCAAACGCCTCGGTTGCTCGTTGCGCAATCTTCCTTAAGCCCCCCCCCCCCCCCTCCGGCTGCTGTATTCGTTCTCTGCGATCATTCACGGGCTTGTGTTTCCTTGCTGTTGTTGATGCGCTCACGGAGCGCCGCGGATCTGCGGCGTAACAAAGAAAGCAGCCGGGCAACTGGCGACGCGGGACCACCGTGCGTGTACATGGAAAAGCAATTTCTTTGGATCTGCTGTTTGTGTTTAATTTGTGGTCCTTATCCGAATATCGCGGCTGGCTACGTACGGTGCGAAAGAAGTTCAACAAACACACAAAATAAACTTGACACTTGGAATAAACTTAAACTCCCAAAATGACTCAATTATATCTCGGAGTCTCCACTGACACGGGTACTCTACACTGCTGGCTGCCAGGTGTGAGCTCGTCCACAGACACGGACGCACGCTTACAGAGACAAACAATTTACTATGAACGCATCTCACGAGCGAAGCAGGGATTTTGGAGGGCGCCAGATGGGTCACCACCACCGCCACCACCACCGCCACTACCACCGCCACCACCGCCGCCACCGCCACCACCGCCACCACCACGGGTTTGCCAGGCGTTATAGTCTCGTGGTTGCGAGGTGCGGCCAGACTGCCCGTCTCGCCCGCGTGGTGGAATGATTCTCTGCAGGTGTTCCTCTTTGAAGCCCAAACACTCGCCAGTCGATTTGGCCAAACATCCCAAATGTAACAGCGAGGAACCCACCCCTGGATTCGAAGACAAAATAAACAAGAGGACATTGCGGCTCCTTCCCATGAATGTGTCGCTCCGCGCACACAATACGAGCGTTTTTTACGCATTCCGTCAGCCACACGGACTTTCTAAGGAGTGCGTCATTTTAAGCAGCATTGGCTCAAGCAAGCTGATGAGACGATGCGTGCCAAAACCACCGGAGCGTTTGGTTATACGATAAGTTCCCACTCAACGCGTGTTCCTCCATTTGGAACTGTTTTTTTTTCACAATGTAGAACGCGCCCGTTATAGCACTGAACACGCCCGTTATTACGCGGTTTTTGAGAGGTCGACGATCTACTTTCTTGAACTTTCTTGAGCTGCGTGGCTGGGCGGTAACAGTGATGCAGGACGCAGAATGATGCAGTAACGTGGTGGCGTAGCCTCAGCTGTTCGTCCCGCCATCTCACTGCTTGTGCGAGTCGTGCACCGTGTCTCGCCACACTTTATCGTGACATTATTTATGGTCAAACATTGTTCGCTGAACGCGCTTTTCGCTTAACTCACCACTTTTCAGGAAAACATATATCGCGTTAAACGAGTACTTACTGTATTGTGAACCAATATGTTACAATAAATTAAACCAATGGACCAGATTCGACATATCAGTGTCTAAGCAGCTTGCTTGAACAACCATTGTTGTCCAACTTCCAAATGTTATAGGAAAGGACCCCTGTCTCTAAGATACGGAGTCTGTTACCAGCAGCAGATTAATATGATACGCAGCACAACAACTGACTCCCGGTATATGCTGCTTAACCACAACGCCTGTAAACTCTGAAACATGACACGAAGCCACAGGTAAAACCTTCCTCGCCGCAAACCCAACACGCAGGCTTTCGCGACCGATATTACACTTATTTTGTAGACCACATCGCCACGCGAGTACAATGCGTGTCGTGCACCCTCCTCCACCCGACACAGCCAATTAATAAAGTTGTCACGTGACGAGCAAACGTGGCCAATGTTATTGCTGCTCCAGCAGCACCACCGGTGCATTGTTGTTGTTGCTGGAGAGTGGGCCCCAGCAGCGTTGAACAATTGGGTGTGGACGTGTCGCTGGTATCGTTGCGACCAGCAGCGCCATCGGATCGTTGTCGGAATTGGCTGTCCAACAACAACAACGACGACTGCCGAAGCTGTCATCCCATTGGCCACATTTGTCCATGACGTCTGTAAGTATATTGAACTTCTGTCGCACCGTACGTAGCCAACCGTGCGACTCGGAGGTGCAGGGAAAGGGCAACAACCCAAACCCTGTTCATGGACAATCTTGTTCATCGGCTGCGTCAGGTGGTGGAGGGTGTGCGTCTGATGCAGCCCACGTCGAGAGGGCTTGACGAAGGAGTTCGTGTAGCTTCGCTACCCCTCCTCCTCCGGTGAAGAAACTGCAGTGGTTTAGCAGCATCGAGTGAGGATACAGAAGTACAATTATACCACGATGGGTTTTGCCGCATTGCACTCTGCTGGCCTGTGACCTAGCCCCCAGCCCATAACACCTTGTTACGCAGTTTAACGCGCATGCTTTCCACCAATAGTATCCATAATCACTTTTTGGGGGGTTAGATCGCGGAAATATGAATGTGTCATCAATTGTAGACGTTGTGGGTTTACTCCCCAAGACACCGGTGTGCTGAGGTGGTAACTTTTGTCGACGTTGCAAACCTTACGAGCTTGTTACGCATTGGCGTGCGCCCATATATCAACCATCATGCAATCTCAAACCTGCGCATCAGGTTGCGAGATCTTATACGAGGTCACGCAATTTTTGTGTCGGTTTCTCCAAAGGCACAGCGAGGATGGATATCGGCCGGTCTAACGAACGACACCAAGACGCCTAATGCGTGTGCAGGGCACGACACCACAAATAACACGAATCATGATCAAAGACAAGTGGTGAGTACATCTGTCAATATGTCGATTATCTATAAAGCAAACGGCTCGCCGTGATGTCTCTACAATTAAAAATGTAGCAAGCCGGAGGATACCGAGTGAGCTGGAATCAAACGCGCGCGCCTACGAGGAGATGACACTCAAAGCTCCGCACAGATGGATTCAACAGACGTCCCCAACTAGATTCAATATCGCGTCTACTTGCCGTGCTTCCACCCCCCGTGCCAACACTGCAGCCTCCCACGCTTGGCACGGCACTTGCGAGCTAAATGGAGTTCAAACGAACTCTAAAGAGCTCACAGATACACGCCAAGTTGCGAAAGATACAACGCAGAAAATCCCTGCGTTTGATCTCACACGCAGCTCACGGTCCACCCTGAGACAGACACGAAGGAGACGTCGCAGCGATACTCTTCCCCGCTGCCCCTGGCGCTGTTGTTGGCTTGACCACCTGAAGGTGATATGTTAATCGTTGCTCTGCATCTCCACCAGCCGAACGAAAGAAGAAGACCCATCACCCATCCGCGACGCAGGGTTCAACACCCTGCATAGCTTCCCAGCTCTTACCGGGCGCCATCGGGGTTAGGGTCATAGTGCGTGGCAGTACTTCGTTTACACACCACGGAGGGAATGACGGTGGTGATGAGTCGACCACGGCTTGGATACGAGCACACAAAGGTACGAGCTAACGATTGACATTGCAAGCGAGATATATTCCGGACCGCGTGTGCACTGTCCTTTCAGATGTCCGTCTACGAGTGAGAATGCACAGCCCTTTGTCAATCCACTGCTGGATGAAGGTCGCGTAAAGGTCACGAGAGTTACTTCGTTACCACACTCGTAATACCTTCTGCAGGAAATATTCAAAGAAACTATTTACCGAAGGTCCACCGACTGAACCGTCGACATATTTCTTCTCTAAACGCGCGTTGCTAAACGTGGAGAGACAAATCCACGCGACCACGGGGCGAGAGACGCGAACTCCAACTATAGAGCAGCAGGCGTCAGGGTCGGGATCGAACCCACGACCTCCTGCATAGCAGGCGAGGTAGTTAACATCTCATAGCCACCACGGCGCCCCAAGGCACCCGGTCAAGACCACGGAAGCTAAGCAGGTCTGAGCCTGGATAGTGCTTAGGTGGGTGACCAGCATGCAATCAACAGAGGTTGTTGTTGTTGTTGTTGTCAGTATGTCTTGCCTCGTGCAGTAATATCCGTTGTATTGTACTTCTATGCTCCAGCACGTTTGCTCCCCTAAACCTTTACCAGCCAGCATTGGCCACGACGCACGGCATGAGGAGGCCCTCGTCCACCAGTGGATTGAACGATGTGAGATGACTGTGGTGCACGTGCGCTTGCGAGTGAGTGGTGAGTGGGGAGCGGAAGTGCGGCGGTTAACGGGCTGCGCTACGAACCCTGCGTCACAGGTTCGACTCACGATCAACATCGATAACGATTATTAGAACCGGTCCTGGGCCTCCTCTACGTCGACTCAGTCTGAAATGAGTACCTGTTGCGGTGTGTTAACATCGCCACAGGGGAGACAAAGGCCGCCGGGCGTGGTGTCGGCTACCCACCCCCTCGTGTGCTGTGCCGGCCTTGATAGGTGCTCGGTAACAGCACTTGCTCTAACAGTCTGTTAAGGCTCCACGCGTGGTCTTTGTCGTCGTTGGTGAGTGGGTGAGTGGATGAGTAGGTGAGTGAGTGAGTGGGTAAGTGAGTGTATCAATGAGTGAGTGGGTGAGTGAGTGGGTGAGTGAGTGTATCAATGAGTGAGTGGGTGAGTGAGTGAGTGAGTGGGTGAGTGAGTGGGTGAGTGAGTGAGTGGGTGAGTGAGTGGATCAGTGAGTGAGTGTATCAATGAGTGAGTGAGTGGGTGAGTGGGTGAGTGAGTGGGTGAGTGAGTGGGTGAGTGGGTGAGTGAGTGGGTGAGTGTGTGAGTGAGTGTGTGAGTGAGTGGGTGAGTAGGTGAGTGGGTGAGTGAGTGGGTGGGTGAGTGGGTGAGTGGGTGAGTGAGTGGGTGGGTGAGTGAGTGGGTGAGTGAGTGGGTGAGTGAGTGAGTGAGTGGGTGAGTGAGTGGGTGAGTGAGTGAGTGAGTGGGTGAGTGAGTGGGTGAGTAAGTGGGTGAATGGGTGAGTGAGTGGGTGAGTGAGTGGGTGAGTAGGTGAGTGGGTGAGTGAGTGGGTGAGTGAGTGGGTGAGTGAGTGAGTGAGTGAGTGGGTGAGTGGGTGAGTGGGTGAGTGCAGATTCTACTCACTGCAGTGGTCATGTCGCTCAGCGGGGAATGCCATCACCCGGCCGCTGGCACGGGATCCTGAGTCGGGAAGGGTTGGGTCGGGGTCGGTGGTGGTGGTGGTGGCAGGTGTGTGTGTGTGTGTGGGGGGGGGGCACACCTGTGGTAGGTCCGTGGGCCCCCCTCCCCGCCACTCTCTGCCTCGCTTCTCCTCGTCTCTCACACCCCCCCTCCCTCCCCCTGGTTCTGCCGTCACCCACCCACCCACAACTTCGCTCTCTATCGCAAGGACGATGTTTTCACTCCGAGGCGATCCACCACTCGCGTCGCGGCGTGGGCTGATGGGGTGGGTGGTGGTTGTATGGGGAGGGAGGGGGAGGGGAGTCGCCCTTCAGGGAGTGATCTGTCTCAGCGGCTGCGTCTCAGCGCGTCTCCTCCGCGTGTTCGTCTCCGTGTCGCGATGTCCGCGTGGCTGGCGCGCGACTCCCCCCCCTGGCCTCGGAAGTGTTGGATTATCTCCCTGTCTCTCTCCCCCTTGTGGATTATCTCTGTCTCTCTTCCACTTGTGAGCCGTTGCCTGGAGCAGTGTTTTCTTTTTCCCCACTAACGTTGTTTTGTAACGACTGAGTTATATGTCTTTCTCTTTCTCTATTCCTCCTCCTCCTCGTCGTCCCCGTTTTTCACGACTCGTTTGTCTCTTTACCAAACCGCGGCGGCTCCTCTTCTCTCTCTCGCCACCAGAGACATCCACGTCTCCTCTTCGCCTTGCCGACCGTCCCTGTCTGTCGGTCTCTGCCTGCCCGGCGGCTTGGTACAGATCGATACACAAGGCTCCTGCTGCTGCTGCTGCTGCTGCTACTGCTGCTGCTACTGCTGCTGCTGCTCCTGCTGCTGCTCCTGCTGCTGCTGCTCCTGCTGCTGCCCCTGCTGCTGCTGCTGCTGCTCCTGCTGCTGCCCCTGCTGCTGCTGCTGCTGCTCCTGCTGCTGCCCCTGCTGCTGCTGCTCCTGCTGCTGCTCCTGCCCCTGCTGCTGCTGCTGCTCCTGCTGCTGCCCCTGCTGCTGCTGCTCCTGCTGCTGCTCCTGCCCCTGCTGCTGCTGCTGCTGCTGCTCCTGCTGCTGCTGCTGCTGCTCCTGCTGCTGCTCCTGCTGCTGCCCCTGCTGCTGCTGCTCCTGCTGCTGCTGCTCCTGCTGCTGCTGATGCTGCTGCTGCTCCTGCTGCTGCTGATGCTGCTGCTGATGCTGCTCCTGCTGCTGCTGCTCCTGCTGCTGCTCCTGCTGCTGCTGCTCCTGCTGTTGCTCAGGGTAGCTGCTGACTTCTTGGCTGGACCAGGGAGTGGTAGCTGACCCCCACTGATCTTCGTCCGGCTGCTTCGTCTCTCTCCGCTCGTGTCGCCGCCTCGTGCGCGCTGCGCCGCGGCAGACGGCGGCGGAGCTGCTGAGCTCGCGATGGAGGAGGAGGAGCAGCGTGCGGGCAGACTCCAGCTGGACGCGTCCCGTGTGCGCGTGTGTGCGAGAGATACACACACACACATCCCCCCACCGACACCCACGCAGCCTGCAACTCCACGCCTCTCCCCCCCGAGCCTCGCCCCTCGCTGGCCCCCACCCCTCACCCCGCCCCCCGCCACAGCGACCCCCCCCCACCCCGCCCAATGCCCCCGCCCACCGCCGCTCTCCCTCCCACCGAGGACAGCGCAACAGTTGAGCGCGAGCCAATCAGAGAGGAGACGAGAGGCCCCGTGTCGTCGTTGACGGACTGTTGGGACAAGCGCCGCTAACGAGAAGCATCTTGTGACAGCCGGCACGGCACACGAGTGGGTGGCCGGGTGGCCAACACTACGCCCGGCCGCCTTTGTCTCCCCAGTGCCGATGATGTCTTATACACACACAGCACTAGGTACTCGTTTAAGACTGAGTCGACTTAAGAGGGGCCTTGTTCAGTTAACGTTGAGCTTTACAGGGGAGGAGGGGTCCTGCGGTGCAGGTGGTGAGGTTGGGTCGACCACGATTCAAGACTCGCTCGGGAAGCCTCTTCCAAGACGTCTGGCCAACGTGGAAAAGGAGGCCAAATACCCTATAGAGAGGCGCTCTATAGCTCTCTCTCGAGGGGAGGCCCTTCTGCCAGCAGTGGCGCTAAGCAAGACATTGCAGGGCTGCGCCTTGACTTACAAACGGGGCCTGTCACCCAGCACTGTGAAGGCAGTGGCGAGGGTTGGTGGGCCACCGAACACAAATGTTGTGACAGCGCCGTTCCCGTGGGCGTTGAGGGGGTTGCCATGCCCTGGCTCGCCACGAAAGGTCGCTACAGCAGATGGGGGCTAATCTCCATCTGTTCCATCTGTACGGGGAGCGAGTGTGCTCCGGGTGCCCCGGCGTCGTCCCACGTGACACACAAACACGACTCGTCATTGATTGGCTCGCGCGCTGCGCTACGAACCCGGAGATCGATTCCCGCTCACGGCCAACACCGGTGACGATTATCTGAACCGGTCCTGGGCCTCCTCCCCTGAGTCGACTCAGCCTCAAATGAGTGCTTGGTGCGGTGTGTCGGAAACATCGCCACTGGGTAGACAAAGGCGGCCGGGAGTGGTGTTTGGCCACTCACTCCCTCGTGTGCCGTGGCTGGCCTTCGTAGATGCGCGCTAAACAGCACTTGCCCCAACAGTCTGTTGAGGCTACACGGTGGGGGGGTTCTTTGCCCTTGTCCCTTAGCCCGGGGCATTTCTCATAAAACCCATGAATTATAACCGCAGCCCCCAACCGCAGAGCGTGGCTACGCGTCCCTGTACCCCCCTCCCCGCTCCCCCAATCTACCCCACCCTGCCCTGGCTGCCCCCCCCCCCCCAACATCCACACCGCAGTTCACAAAAAGTAGAGTCGACCCCCCGCTCACCCTCTCCTCTCCACCCCCCTCTACCACCCCCGCAGCGCGCGCGATCCGCCCTGCCCTCCACCCCCACCGGCCTCCCCCTCCCGCAGCCCCCCGCACCGCAGCGCGCGACCCCCCCCACCCCCTCCCGGCCAAATCCCTCAGTGATCTCAGGCGCGTGCGAAACGCGAGTCGCAGCGGGGTCGCGTCGTGGGGTGGGAGTGGGGGGGAGGGGGTGAGCAAGGGGGAGGGGGCAGCGAGAGTAGGGGGTGGTGGTGGTGGGTGGGGGGGTCACGCGGGCATCGCGCCACCGGCACCGACACAAATACAAACCCGGCAAGGGGGGTGCGGGGCCCGGAGCGACTCGCGGTGTGTGGGCCCCGCATCTGGCACCCCCGAAGCGCGGGGCCCGGGTCGATCACCCCGATTTGCCGTACCCTCAGGGACGCCTCTGCGGCACGGCTGCCAATCTCTGTAGCGCAGCGATCGAGAGAGACGCTGCGAGTGCGGCAGGCGGGGCACCCCGCCCGCCACCAGCTCATGCGGGCGACGTAGCAAGTCGTATTCCCTTTTGCAGCAAGTCGGCCGCAACGCTGATTATATTTTATAGTCGCCGGAGACAGCAAAGCAACCTGTTTTTGACGTTGTGTTGTCATTATGATGACTTCTGCCGCCACTGTGATTAGTGATACGCATCGCATCGCGGGCGAAGCTCCCTGACCGCCTCGCAGCGTGCCGCCACCGCCGGTACCGAGCGCACCCAAGGACCCCGAGGTTCGACGGTTCGAGCCCCGCCCAGGAATGGAGTGTTCGGCCCGGAATCGCCGCAGAACGGCCGAGTGTTTTTGAAACCCCGAGTCCGAACTCCGACCCCACCACGTCGTGTCCACTCCTTTCCAGATTCCCCAATCCAACTTAATGTCAAATTAAGTGGTTACACGCGACACGGGCCGGATGATTGCGAAACACGCTCCACCAACGTGGCGTAGAAGGCGCTGGGTAATTTGCAGCGCGCTGCCTACGGGACAAAGAGAAAGATCCCCCGTATAGCCAGAATAGATTTGTGGGGCAAGTGCTGTTCGCAAGAACCTATGAAGGCCGCCGTGACAACACACGAGCGTGTGGGTGGCCAGCACCTCGCCCGGCCACCTTTGTCTCCCTAGTGCCGATGTTTACCGCACACCGCACCAGCTGCTCATTTGAGGCCTGGGGAAGGCCGCTGTCGTTCACCGTGAACGGTAATCGAACTCGGATCGGCGGGTCCGCAGCGCGGCGCGCTAACCACTGCGCCACCCCCCCCCCACACCGACACGAGCGCACGAGACGTGGATCAGCACGGGCGCCCTGCACGCCACGAGGGCTCTTGCTTGATGAAAAACGAGGCACGTGCAGCCTGCGACGACTGCGCTTGTATTTGATGGGAGAAGAGTGGCGAGCCTAGGAGGACTGGGGGTGGTGAGTGGCGTTGGGGTTGAGGACAACACTCGGATCATGACGGTGATGGTGGCGAGGGGGGGGGGATACTGCGGGAAGGCTGCGTGAATAGTCGACGACGCGGCGAATCGATGCGTCATGAGCGGACATATTTACTACGGTGAAGGTTTTGCTGCGAACGATGCCGATTAACTCCATTCACGTTCACATTTGCGCTGCATTTCCTCTTAAAGCGCAGCGTCACTCGACACTTCCGCGGAATTTGATTTCAAGCGGCGATAAGACTCCTCGCGTCCCTCCATCCCCCTTCCCTCCTCCCGGCTTCCATATGAGACCCGGTGTCTCGTCTCTCTCTGCACCCCCCGACCCGCCACCGTTACCGCTTGACCCCCCCCCCCCCAGCTCCACTCTCCCAGCCCACCTCCCCAAGGCAAATACCCCCATATAGACTCAACAGACTGTTGGGGCAAGTGCTGTTAGCGAGCACCTATGAAGGCCGGCACGGCACATGAGAGGGTGGGTGGCCAACACCACGCACGGCCGCCTTTGTCTCCCCAGTGGTGATGTTTACACACCGCGCCAGGTACGGCCCGGCCGCAAGACGTGGCGAGATCTTCATCCAGCAGTGGATTGGCAAAACCAAAAAGAACGCTTCACATGTGCCCACTCCGCACGCCATCAACACTCGTTCATCGATTCACCGCCCCCTATCCGCTCCCCACATCGCCCCCACCCCACCGCCCCCCGTCTCCACCACGGTCCCACTCTGTCGCTTTCTTCCACAGGATCACGGGCGCTGTCCCAGGTTCTGAATCAGTGACCCGTGACCGCGTGTGTCACGTTGAGCCGCTTCAAGACGCCCGAGACCACTTACATGGCTGTCTGTTCCACCACCGTGTCCGCCATTACCGTCGCAGCACATCCAATCCTCGAAACTTCACCCTGCCAACAAAAACTTGACTTTCCAATCCCCCTCCCCCCACCCACTCGCCCTCACCAACCACTCCCAACAACCGGTGGTCGGCTTCTGGTTTCGCAAAGCGACGTCAACGACGTTAATGAAGAGTGCGGTTATGGTGCCGCACGTTGACCTGCAGAATATCGAGCGCGCACCCTCAGCGGTGATACATCGTGCGCCATCAGCAGCGACAGCAGCTGAATCATCCAACCATCTTTCTATGTCAATCAGCCCCAGCCCCCTGTAGGTCACGTGACTTCTGCGTGGCCACTCCTCACCCAGAGTCCCTCCCCTCTCCCCGCCCCCTTTGAAAACAGACGCTGCTGCTGCTGCTCTGTGCAGCTAACTCCGGCTTGCTCCTTCCTTCTCTCTCTTCTCCATCTATTCTCTCTTCTCTCACCATCATCACCACCACCATCTCATCCCCAACATATTGGTACCGGTCACTATTGTAACTTCGATCCTTACCCGTTTATCGATAGTTCAATTATAATCGACACTTTAATTGAGGGGCTGTGTGTTGTCTTGGTGTGGTCTGGGACTATTTTTGTTGTTGTTATTGTTGTCTTACTGCCTTTCTCCAAGCTTTTGGTGTTAACAAATCGGCAGGAATGTATGTACTTATGCAATTTTCACTTCTATACTTTATTTATAGCTATTTATGGTGGCCTGCTCACCTTTTCTCCATTTTGCACTCCGATTGCTCCTTGTATTGTGTATGGCTGTAACCTGCTGACCCCCCCCCCCCCCGCCCACTGCGTGGCTGCTCCTCACTCTGAGATCTGTTCAAAAGAGCTTCATGGCTCATAGGATTGCTCCAGTCAAGATTATGATTATGATTGACTATTTCCTGATCTTTTGGTCCAGTTTATCCGTTCATTTTCCATCCTTCTTCTCTTAGTTTTCATTCTTTCTCTTCTTTCTCTCCGTTCCAATTGATTCCATGCATTACGTCATCGATCCTACTCCCCAACACGTGTGAGAGTGGACACGTGTGAGTGTGGACACGTGTGAGAGTGGACACGTGTAAGTGTGGTGAGCGGTAGTGCAATGGGGAGCACGCTGCGCTATGAATCCAGCGACCCGAGTTCGATTTCCGTCACGGCCAACAGCAGTTGCGAATATTTTAACCGTTCCTGGACTGCCCCTAGATCGACTCAGCATCATATGAGTTCCTTGGTGTGGTGCGTAAACATCGCCACTTGGGGAGACAAAGGCGGTCGTGTGTGGGGCTGGTCACCCGCGCCCTCGTACACGTGGTGTGACACGGGGCAGCAGTTCCTCGTCCCGTTCGATACTCAAACGAGCATTGCCTCATGTTGGTCTTCACTGGTCGTCCTGACGATACTGTGAACATTCATAATTATTAACAATCTATATCATTATTATCAATACAGAATAATCATTGTGATGAATATTCATAACCGTACAAGATATAGGTGCAGCCCTGCAATTGCTTGCTCACACGACTGCTGGCGAAAGTATCTCCACGATCGAGCGAACTACGAGAGATGGGAATTGCCTGACTCCTCCACGTCGACCAGACGTGTTGGGAGTGGCTGGTGGCCGTGCCAACACTTTACCCCACCACCAGTTCCAGACGTAATTTACCTGCAGGGTCGTAATCATCACAAACTCCGGTTCACCTGCATCTCTGCGTGCAGGTGTGACCGTGTTTCATGTCGAGTGTGCAATTGTATTGGGGCGATTGTAAATAAGGCCGAGCTAAGAGGCAGAGTGGCTGGTGTCAGGGGCGACTGCTTTGTGATCATTCGCACCAATGGCGATAGCGGTGGCTCCGTTTCTGCCGTTGACCCCACCCAAGGGGATGTCATCACACCCGCACCTTGACCTGTACTTTAAAAAGAAGGTGGGGGGGGGGGAAACCTCAAGGCCAATATTAAACATAACTCACGAGGAGAATAGCGTCACACAAGCTGCCAGCGGAATTTCAGAAATGTTCCATTCGGTGAAATATATACACACGCACGAGGGTATTTGTCGTGTTTACCTTAGCGTGACAAGGAACGCTCGTAATAACTGATTACACCACGTTGTCTTAGTAACCGGTAGAACATTTGAAACTAAAATGGAGCAAAAGCCAAAGTCGTGCGTACGGGCAGGGGCACGGGCAGAGGCACGGGCAGGGGCACGCTAACAGCACTTGCCCCAGCAGTCTGTTGATGATGTGTGGGGGATCTCTGTGTTGCGCTGCTGTCATTGTGTGTGTGTCACTGTGTGTGTGTGTGTCACTGCGGACCCCCCTAATGGAAACATTTAGGCTGGCCTGCCTACGATCCATCCTGGGTTTAACCAGGCTGGATTGTGTGAGGAGCTCACAAATCCTTGAAAGATCTGGGCAAAGTCCCATCGGTGAGCTCCTCCGGCAAGCAAGGCAGCGTTGGCTGGGTCATGTAGCCCGCATGCCCAGCCACCGCATGCCTAAACAGCTTTTGTTCGGCCGGATCGAGGGGGCTAAACGGGCGCAGCACGGGCTAGAGAAGAGATGGGGTGATGTGGTACAGGAGGACGTGGAGCTGAGTGGACTTGCCGATGACTGGTACCAGCGGTGTCAAGATCGGCCTCTGTGGAGGAGGCTCGTGAAGGACGCTACTGGGAAGTTGGAGGCAGTCGCCCTCCAGCAACAATGGAGGGCGGAGGAGCGACGTTCACAACAAATAGCGGAGCGCCGGGTGGCTAAAGCACAGCAAGTTGGCACAGTAGGGGGCACAGGTGGTGCATCAGCCAGTCATCTCGGTCATCTCGGTCAGTCGACCCGTGGCACCTGGGTCTGCCCCGTGACCTCCTGCCAGCGGGCGTTCGACACTTCACGTGGCCTCAATGTGCACATGGCCTGGCACAAGCGTCGTGGTGACGTCACCGCCACTTAGTGGCGAATGGCGGTTGTTCTTGTCAATGTGTGTGTCGCTGTATGTGTGTCACTGTGTGTGTGTGTCACTGTGTGTGTGTGTGTCGCTGTGTGTTTGTCACTGTGTGTGTGTGTGTCACTGTGTGTGTGTGTGTCACTGTGTGTGTGTGTTGCGTCCGCTCGCGGCACCGACTCCCAGGACGTTAACCTTTCCCAGCTGTGAATCTGGGTTCTGGGTCACCTCGGAGCCCCCCTCCCTCTTCCAAATGAATACCCCATGTGCGTTGCGCTTCTTTAGCACCGTACGTAGCCAACCGTGCTAACGAAGGTGCGGGGAAAGGACACCAATTAAAACACGAACATCACCTCTAAAGAAACGAGTTTGTCGATCATCTAAAAGTGCATCACAGCTCCAGTGGCTTCCTAACATCGGAAGGAAGAGCGTTCCAGACGCCCGCAGAAGCGCATTTTAAAGTGCGCGATGCGGTGACCGTATTTCTTCGATGGTGAGCCACAAGCTTCAATGGTGAGCCACAAGCTTCGATGGGTAGCCAACAGCTTCGATGGGTAGCCATGCATTCCCTCTCATCCCCACCCCCTCACCTCTCACGCACACGCGTCAGTGTCACGTGCGATCTGCACGTGGGACCCCCCTGGCAGCCTCGGAGTGAAAGGTGGAGCGGGGGCGGAGATGGAGGTGGGGTGTTTGGGGTACAGCGGATGTCGTAGCGCGACGGAGACCGTGCGACCGGAGGGAGTTTTCAAAGTGGAGCGGTGTCAATAAATCGAGGAGCACGAGGCGTCGCGTCCTCCTGCATTGTCCTGGGGCGTCAGGGTGGCGAGATGTTAACTACCTCGCCCGGCATGCAGGAGGTCGCGGGGTCGATCTCGACCCTGACGCCTGATGTACATTTGAAGTTTGCGTGTCTCTCTCTCCCCGTGGTCGCGTGGATTTGTCGTCGGCTCCTCCGGTCTTTCCCTCTCAATTTAGAATCAACATCACGCGTTTAGAGTATTTGGCTGCAATGGCATTTCCACGTGATGATAAGCCGCTTCGTTGAGTTGTCATTTGTGACCAGGTCGCTTTTTAAAAAAATAGCTCTATGGCTCAGTGGGCCTTACCTGGTAAGAAAAAAATAATTCGTTGAAACAAGATACACGGATGAGAGGCAACTCCCAGAGCTGCCTCTGCAGAGGAACCCTTTTCGCCAGCAGTGGGGTGAGCAAGCAATTGCAGGTGTGCGCCTTTACCATTGCAATCTTCGATAAAAGCACTCCCTCCTTGACAGCCCTCAGAGCCCCGCACACGCAACAAGTAATCCACCACTGTCTTTTATAATGAATGTCGTCAGTTGTAATGATGTTTTTGAAGGGTTAGAAAGTTCAATCGTGTTTCTAAAATACCAGCAGTTCACACGTCCCTCCCTGCAGCCAGCCAGCAAAAGTTGTTTTCTAATATAATTGTCGAGGCTACGCTAAAACATTAGACACATCTCAAATGGAATAACGTATAACCCTTTATTTTTTTCAGCAGCCTGGACGTGCCACAGTTTGTCTCTGGATGTTTTGAATGGTGCTAGAGTGAATCGGGGCATCAGATTTTTCGATCAATCGTTACTTTTCTGCTTCCGTCTTTAGGAAGAATGTAGAACCCGAAGCTGCCGGGCGAAGAGCGAGGGGGGACAGGGAGGGCAGGGGGTGGGCGCGGGGGGGGGGGCAGGAGGGGGGGGGGGCAGGAGGGGGGGGGGAGCTCGCCCAGCACGCGCCTCTTGAAGTTGTAAGAGCCGCGCGCGGTTCGACTCCACGTGATGGATGGCGGTGGCTGCGACCACCTCCGTCTCACCATCACACGCCGTCTCCCACCCCTGAAATCCATCCGATCCTCCCACACAACCTTCACCTCCCCCCCCCTACACAGCCACAGGATACGCGGCCACCCTTCCCTGCTGTGTAAACATCCACAGCCCTCGTATTGCTCTCGCTATATAGATATACAAGTTATTTGTTAAATAACAAAGTAAAACAACTGAAAGCAAAGGATTCCAGGTTTTCAGCCAGCTAGATTTCTCAATCGACTATATAAGTACACAACCTCGCTCCTCCCCCTCCTCTCCTGTGTGTGTGTGTGCGTGAAGTGATTGTGTTGTATATGCGCCTAAGGATGTGGGCTGTTCTCGTGCTCCTACCGTGGGATCGGGGTGCAGGAGAGGAAATAGCAGCGGGCCGAACAGCGGGCTGTCCAATCGTCAGGCGTGAGTTCAAACCAGGGCCAGGGCACAGACTCAGTCTATCATCATCAATCATCCATTACCGCCCGCAGAGGCAGCGCGCCTCTGCGGCAGGAAGTGGCCAGTGGTGGTGCATCTGAGGGGCAGGTGCTCCTGCCACAGACACGTGGAATTTCCACCACCGGCGTAGGAGCGCCAGCATATGACGAAAACCATGAGGTAGATCATTGGGATACCTCAATTGAACAGTTTCATCGTGAGCCATGTTCCATGTAATGCTTAATTAAGGCGTCGTCACGCCGCTGGCCATCCCTCGTGGTCCTGCGATGACTCATTCCATATCACTCCTCCACAAAAAGGGGTCTCATAAATGGCTTTCATCTCCACGATGGGCGGAGCTGTCGAGGCAGCCCTGTCTCCTCTCCTTTGGCTGTCATTCCGTCTCGCGTATCGTCCACCGCCAATCGCTCTTCCTCGAGAAGTGCTCCGTGTGAACGCCCATTCCCGACTTCACAGGCAAGAGGGATGCGTCACGTGTTTGGTGCTCGCGTCACGTGTCCCCTTTCCTGACAAAGCGGTGTCATTCCAAGCACGCATCTCCCCACGCTCATTCTCATACTTACAGCTTTTGTTCATGTTTTGCCAGTAATATATCTACGTGGATATCTTGTGTTATCGTTTTTTTGGTACTTTTTTAAGTTTTGTAAATGTTTACCCAAAAAAATACCCATAGGAACGTGTCCTAAATTTATCTCATTAAGGCAATTGAAAATTAGGTTTCGGTTTAAGCTGTTTCCCCTAATGACGCGTTTTCACGCATCCGCAGCGTAGCTAGGCAACTTTCTGTAATTTAAACTTGCGGCACCACCAGACAGTATTCGCTCACTCTCAATGAGAGAGAGAGAGAGACGGCGACTCAGATGTGAGGAGGAACTGCAGACGAGCGGGAAGGCAGCAGCCACGTGATGAGTATCTGACGCCGACGATCACCTAAGCTCTGCGGTCCTCTATATATTAAGGTATCATCGCCAAATTAATGAGTGTCTACATGTGAGATGAAACCAGAGCACCTGGAGAAACCCCACGCTTGCGAGGGGGAAACACACTATCCCATACAGATGTAACAGGTGCAGTCCGCATTTCCCCGTATCGCCTCCTCCTGGAGAGCCAGGGCATTGCACCTCCTCGACGCCAAGGGGTAGGGACTTGTCCAACATTCGTACGATTCAGCAATCCCCACTGCCTCGACAGTGCGGGATTACAGGCCACGTGCATCGCCACCACAGCCTGTTTCATCATCCATAAGTTACAGCAATGACTGAAACAGTTCCTCTTTAGGAACATTGCTGTTAGGCTTGTCGCAGCCACATTCAGTTTTCCAAAAAGTCTCAATTCTCCTCTTTGTCACATATTTACACCATAATGTTCATCCTGATCCACCTTTAGCAATTTGACAATGTATAGATATTCTGATGGGGTTTGTTTAAAGGTTGTCCGTTCAAAGATACATACATTTTGTTTAGCAAACTTATTGTGCGTGATTTGATCGTTTTTCATATTTATTTTATTTATTTTAAGTCCAACTTTGTGAAGTTCGTGTAGGCCATTTCCATCGGCTTGTTATGATGACAATCGCATTAGCAGGCCTGAGATGGCCAGCATTCTCTGCAATTATGTTCGTGTATTTTAGTGTATGCTTTGTATATTTACGTGAAGGGCAATCTGTATGCAACTTATAATTGTAATCGTCTACTTTTTTATATGTTCAGTCTGTCCGTGTCTGTCCCACCCAGGCACTTGCGCGGTGGTGACGTCACAGCGCACATCCGGTGATGACGTCACGAACACCCCACGACGCCGCGCCAGCTTCGCGTGCCGCGTCAACGTCACGCACACGCCCCGCCCCCTCTGCCACCCATCTGCTCTCGTACTTTACTCGCCAATTCTTGCCCATCGCGGGTTATCGCACCACCGATTTGATCATTCGCGCAGGATTGATTGAGGTGCAGCTCGCCGATCGCGACTCACGTGGCTTGACCGCGAGATTCCTGTACAGAATGCATCGTGAATAGGGACTGCACCGTACTGCTCGCGGTGCTGCTGAATAAAATAGTGATCATATTTTACATTGAAAATGCATCCTGTTTCATGTTTGGGTTAATGTAGGGTAAGATAAAACAAGGGGGGGTGTCGCATTACGAACGCCTTTGAGTTTGCGAATCGCGGATTTACCGATTGCGAATATTTTCAAGAAGGTAATCCTCGCGATGGGCCACGTTTGTGTGTAGTATAACAAGTTGTGCCTGCTGGCTACTGCCTGCTGGCCGGCTGGCTGGCTGGAGGGAGGGAGGGGCTTGTCCAAAGGGCGCGCAGGCTGCTAGTTAAAGTCTGTCAAGCCTCATTTCCAGGATAAGTCCAACTTGAACTGATTGGACGGTTCTGTTTTTTCATTTCGTGTCTTGCGTGCGAGAGGAAATTGGAACGCGCTGGAGGAAGCCCATGCACGCGTACCAAAACAAACGCCACAATACGGACAGATCGCCTGTCGGAATCCTACTTGCTGTGCTGCCATATATAGGCACGGCCAGTCCCATTCCGTGCGCAATTTCCTAACGGCGAGCACGACTTAGGACTCAACTCAGAGCTTGCGTCACGACCCGAGCCGACTCGGTGACACGCAGAGCATCGAACGATCTGCGACACTCAACAATGCGAGGCAGAGAGTCTCGAAAAAAGTTCTCTCCCAAAGGCGCTGCAGCCTCCGGCGTGTCCGCGTCGCAGCGACCGCCTTCCAGGGACAGCCGCCATGCACTGCGCACTTCCCCCGCTCTCGTTCTGCTTGCTCGGACAGGCACGAGTTCATCAAGAACAGCGGTGATGTCATTTCATAATTGAGCTGCGAATGAGTCGACCGTCGATGCAGGATATGGACACGCCGAGGAGAGGCCGGAGCTTCTGGCGGAACGCACCGTGGTGCAGTCGTCCCGAGTCTCTGTACGATGTCGTTGTGTACGGTCTGGGTCAATAAGTCGGTAATGCCACTTTCTACGTCACGAGGCTGTGATCTGAGACACCCCACAACAGCGGTCACAATTACGGCATCGGCGAATGTGAAGTTGTGATCCAGTCAGCACCCGCCCGTGTGCCAGTCCTCTAGCCAGCCAGCCAGCAAAACTTTTCTGGTAAAAATCCATGTAAAACTAAATATGACTTTGAAATGCAGATCGTTCTGTGTACATAGAGGTGTAATGCGCCGCGTGTGCAGCTGACACGGAAGATGGGGGCCGCGTGCGCGCGCCCGCGGCTCCGAGCTCGCGTGCCTGATTGTCACGCTGCTTGACTGTCAACAAACAAGCGGCTGCGTCAACACCGCCGCAGTCGTCAGTCGTCGGGCGTTAAGGGCGCAGCGCCTCTCTCTTCCGCACGGATCGCTCGCGGATAGAAATCTGCGGAAACGCTCAGTCCGTTGAGATCGTGGATAAAATAATAATTGTTATTGTTAAGTGATGGCCCGGCATGGGTTCAGGTGAGCACTACACCTGACCACCTCTATTGATACACGCACTCTCTACTATATTGCTATTGAGTAACTGCTAGCAGCCTTCGCTCCCATATCTTTCGGCTTTAGTGTCCATCTGTTCATAGACGCAGCCTGCAAAATGTTTACTATTGCAGATACAACGCCACGTTTGGATCCAGCACTGTTCATGGACGTCCAGATGCAAGCGAATCGAGGCGAGTCGGTCTGTGTGGCCACGTCGCAAGCCGAGCGGAGGGACGACTCTCCCGCACCCCGCGCCCCGCTCCCGTCCACCCGGGCGACAGAGTCGACCTCGAGCGACTCCATCGCGGCCTCGTCCTCCGGCGGGCAGTCCGCGCGTGACCCGTAGCTCGGTCCGATCTCTCGTGACGCGGGCCGAGCCGGGCAAATGAACCACAACACCTCGCTGATCTCGTCACGGGGCATAAACCATCACCACGCGAACTCCGCTCATCCTCGAAGCAGCAGAGGATTTCCGCTGCGAGTCATCCAACAAAGCTGGCCACTGCATCATTGCGTCTGTAACCGTCTCCCTTCCGATATTAGGAAGCCACTGGAGTTATGCACTTTACATCTAAAATAAAAACTAATTTCTTCAGAACCTCGTGTTGTGTTAAGTTTGTTGTCCTTCCCCCGCACCTCCGATTAGCACGGTTGGCTACGTACGGTGCGAACGAAGTTCAATCTGCATAGAGGAGGCGTCCTCTTCCAAGGCGGTGACACGTGGGCCACTCTGGCTGGCGAACGGGGGCCTTCGTGGCCCACGTAGTGTTGATGATGACGATAAATTGCAATTTGTGATTTTGTAGTCAGGCCAGGATGTTCAATAATATCAAAAGCTGTGGATGAATCAATAAAGACAGCTGAGCATATCATGGTTGTTATCCAAATAGCCATAAATATCGTTAAGTGCCAGGTGGCGGTGGCAGTTTTACTGCAACGTTTAGATCTGAAACCTGATGATGAGTGTTTTGAATCCAGTGTACGATTTGATTGCAGATACGAAAACAAACTTTACTAGAAACCAGGGCAGGTTTATTTATGTTCGAGTATCAATTGCCTCTGCTGACATGCTGTACATAGCCGCGAAGCTTATCCAGCCCCTCTCGAGATGGTATCGCAAAGCGCCGACCAAAATTAAACTCGGAACCATGCACCCCAAAGACAAAGCTCCCCCGTATAGCCTGCAACGGACTAATGGGGCAAGTGCTGTAGGCGAACACCTGCGAGAAGCAGGCACGGCACACAGGGGGTGTGGGGGGCTCAACACCGCGCTTGGCAGAATTTGTCTCCCAAGTGCTGATGGGTACACGGCGCAGCGGGTACTCTTTTAAGGCTGAGTCGACCTGGGGGAGGCCCACCAGGACTGGCTAAAATATGCGCCACTCCATTTTAGCCGTGAGCGGAAATCGAACTCGTGGCGCTGCGTTCGTAGCGAAGAGCGCTCACCACTGCGCCACCGCTCCCCGCACACACACACACGCACGCGCTCCCACTCGCACGCGATAATTAATGGCTTTTCTTATGGATTTTAATTCGGCCAAATGTGCGGATTTTACGTGTTCCTTTATTTATTTCTTTATTTTAGTTACCGTGTTCACAATTATAACAACCGCACGCGCATAAAGCGAGAGAGGGGACGAGACACGCACACACACGCAGAGGAAGAGAGAGAGATTCATATTCCCAATTACCCGTATGGCCTCTGCGGTGCTCTTCGCAGACACTTTGCTAATCCTGGCAGAGCACACGAGGACTCTCTAAGTGGCCAGCAACACGCAGACGCCGCGGGTATCACACGGAGCACACCTCTGGCCAGCAGATGCGACCCAATGTCAACTTAAACGATCTTAGGGAGGCTCAGTCCAGGATCAGATCACAACAGACCACACGCGGATCGTGTCCAGTAATCACACTGAGAACAGCTGGGGGGGGTTTGTCGTGCAGTGTATTGAACGCACGATTTAAGCTATTTACACAACTATTTTTTATTTTACCAGGTAAGGCCCACTGAGCGATACAACTCTTTTTCAGAAGCGACCTGGTCACAAATGACAGCTCAACGAAGTGGCTTATCGCGTGGAAATTTATAGCAGCCAAATACTCTAAACGCACGTTTCTAAATGTGGAGGGAAAAACTGGAGGACCCGGAGAAAAATACACGCTCCCGCGGGGAGAGAGACACCGCAAACTTCGAATATACAGCAGCAGCAGGCGTCAGGGTCGGGATCAAACCCACGACCTCCTGCATACCAGGCGAGGGAGTTAACAGCTCGCCACTACATGAAAACAGATTCCCCGTATAGCCTTCATAGATGGTTGGGGAAAGTGCTGTTAGCTTGCACCGATGGGGGAGAGGGTGGGTTGTGTGCCAAGCACCGCCTTTGTCTCCCCAGTGCGGATGTCTACACACTTCGGCCAGGTGCTCAGTTCAGTCTGAGACAACCCTAGGGGAGGCTAAGCACCGATTCAGACATCGTTTACCACGAATGTTTATCCTGGTGACCAGGATCCTAACGCAGGTGTTGCGCCAAACTCCCGCGCCCCACGTAGCCATGCAGCTTGCTGGGTGGGGTAAGTTATGTTTGCGAGCACCTATTTAGACCTGCAGGGCGCACGAGGAGGCGCTATTGTTAGGACCACGCCTGGCCTGCCCGCCTGAGTGCTGATATTCACACACACACCACACCAAGCTACATCTTTAAATCTGAGTCGGCCTAAGGAAGGCTCACAACACAAGAGAATACAAAGATCCCCCGTATAGACCTTAACAGACTGTTGGGGCAAGTGCTGTTAGCGAGCACCTGTGAAGGTCACGGCACGCGAGGGGGTGGGTGGCCAGCACCACGCCCGGCCGCCTTTTTCTTCCTCGTGGCGATGTTTACACACCGCACAAAATACTCATTTGAGGCTGAGTCGACCTAGAGGAGGCTCGGGACATTCAGACAGTCGTCACCGATGTTTTCTGTGAGCGGGGATCACGTACGTTGAGTGCGGATGATGGAGGTTTCCGCAGATTTCTGTCCGTTCCGCTAACAGAGGCGGGCGCGATCCCGAGACACACTGGCGCATCTGGAAGCTGTAGGGTTGAAATGTAATCCGAATTTAGAGCCGTTTTTTATTTTTACATCTTACCCGCTCCCTAACATTCACGGCCCCCTTGGGAAGGTGGGGGGCGATCAATGTGGGGGGGGGGGGACCTGGGGGGGGGGGGGAAGCATGATGTACGTTCACGTGTGTTCACCCCTCGTTTAATGTGTAATCCTGTTACGTCACTTTCCGCCGATTTTCGTCCTGAAAAAATCTTTATCACTGTTCTTGTTTTATTATTATTATTACTTTATCCTCTCGCACGTGCAGATACTTCTATTTTTAGACAACACTCATGGGCGTTTTGCTCAAGCGTCAAGTGGTAAAAAAAATTGTCGATGTCACCAGGCTGAGACCATAATCAGCTACTGGACATTTGTGAAAAAGAGCTTCATAGCTCATCGGATTATTCCACAATGAATTAATTTAGCCGGATAATAGGGGCGTTTTCCTGGATTAGAACCTTCGATATCAGCAATGCCTGTTCACGAACGAGAGTCTGGAGCCGAAATCAATGGCTGTGAGGTATCGGTGAATTGGCCAAGCGGAGACATAATTCTGTCTATCTAGTTTAGAAGACATCTCCTTAGTGATCATTTTATGCTTCAGTTTAATTTGTCTTAACCTGGCTGATTACTTTAAAACTATTTTTAAAAATGTCTACAATTTTGTTTTACCAGGCGAAGCCCAATGAGCTCTTTTTCAGAAGCGACCTGCCCACAGCAAAGTGGCTCATCATGCCGCACAGCCAACGACTCTCAACGCACGGTGATTCTAAATGTGCCCACTCACCACATCCCACACACACTCACTCGCGTGCCCACTCACCACATCCCACACTCACTCACGTGTCCACTCACCACATCCCACACTCACTCACCTGCCCACTCACCACACACACTCACTCACCTGCCCACTCACCACATCCCACACACTCACTCACGTGCCCACTCACCTGCAGTCTACAGAGCGACCTGGCCTAATATGCAGTGATAGGTTGAGCCCTGGTAACTACCTTCATCTGAGAAAATACTGCACATCTGTGAAAAGAGCTTCATAGCTCATCGGATTCCTCCAGCATGAATCCAGTTTCTGATTCTGATAAATTTTAAAACATTAAGGCTTGTCACGTGAAGCTACCCAAGGCTGTTGATGGAGATCGACATTCCGTTCCCAAAGCATTTGTGGTGATGTTGATCAATTGCCACATTGTCCTTTATAAAGCAGTGGGGGCATTTAAGGTGACTTGCCAGAAGATACATTTTTTTTTTACATTTATATTCAGAGCGTCGAGACGAGGTCAGTGGTCATGTCGAGGGCTTGTAGTTTACACGGTGAAGTTGCGGTAAAAGGTCAAGCCAAAGGTTAGAGGGTAAAGGTTACAGATGGCGGATTAGATCAATGGTACATTGAGGGCTAGAGATTAAAGTCTGAAGTTCAAAGGCTGTAACTTGTTTAAAGTTAAAAGTCCTTCCGTATGGCCGCTGATGCAGACGCAACAGCTACAACTTCACATGCAGGCGGTGAAGCGAGACAACCGCGTCAGCAGGAACAGGATGGAGTAATTGCAGCAGGAAGAGGAACGTGGAAGCGTTGTGCGCCGAGTGATGGTGGCCTACTAACACAAAGCTGGGTGAAGGCCTCCCCCACACGGCGTGTCGGGAGTGAGGTATGTTTGACCATACTTCACCTCGCCGCTCAGTGAGGGTTGGTGAATGGGAAGACGGTGCACCAAGACGCGTCAATGCATCACCCGACACAGATGTTCAATGCCGAGTTGGTGTGAGAGCGGTTCATGCATCACTCGACACGGATGTTGGCTGTGGCCGAGTTCTACAGAAGCAGAGCGCTAACCGATGCGCCACTACTCCCCCCACCCACCCTCTCTCGCCCCGCACCAAAGGGCGAGGCGCGTCAATGGGTCACACGCGCTCTGTGGAGGAAGTGAAGAGTGACATTCCTATGCAAATTTGCACTTATGGACGACCCACGATGTATGCATGTCCGATGAACTTCATTCGCACCATACGTAGCCAACCGTGCGAATCGAAGGTGCGGGGGAAGGACAACGAACTAAAGACAGAAAAGCGGCTTTAGATACATTACTTTCAATCTAGATGCTTGAAAAGTGCACAGCTCCAGTAGCTTCGTAATATTGGAAGGAGGAGCGTTCCAGACGGCCGCAGAAGCGCATCTGAAAGCGCCGCGCGATGATGCGGTGACCCCCGTCGTTGAGAATGCGCCATCTCCACTGCTTGCTCACAGCTGAGTCGCCCCCCAAGCAAACAAAGATTAGGCCTCCCCAGTGTGCTCTCATCTGAAGAAGGTGGACACGTGTTGTTGTTGACTTGAGTGGGGCTTTACCGCCGCTCTCTGTCTGTCATTCATCTCGCGACGCCAACGCGACCGCACCACGATACCAGGTGCACATTCCATTGCCCTGCGATGGGAGATTCATCGCGCCGAACGGGGCGAGTAAGAAAGTCGAGGAGCGCGCTGGAGAATCTCCGGGGACGCCCGTCAGGCAGGATCGCTACACAGGGCCGTGACACAGGGCCGTTACTCGGGGCCGTCACACAGGGCCGTGACACAAGGTCGCTTCTGGTGTATTAAGTTTGCGATGGTTTTGTTTTCTTCCTCAAAATTGCACGATTATTTTGGTGGCCCTCGCTAGCAACAAAACAGCTGTGTTAAGATGTTCAAACACGGAAGAGATTCCTATTGCGATAACAATATTATCAGAGCATGTTTCTTTGCATGTTTGCCACAAATATCTGTGGTTCACAGAGACCTGCTGCCTTGCAATATGTATCTATTTGGTGTTGGAACATCTTAATATCTCCTGTTCTATTGCAAGAACGGGTAAGGCCTATTCTTATTTTCCCCCCATAATATTGATACTGGAAAAGGGTCGCATAGATAACCCATTTGAATCTTCGTCCGCACTGCACCGCAAACCTTCCGTGCTAGAAAGCAGTGGGATATTTTGAAGTTGGAAAACAAAGATAAAATAATACATGTGAGAGCGGAGATTGAGAGAGAGAGAAATGTCACGAGATCATCTCTCCGTCTTCTTTTTCATATGGCTGTTAATGTTGATGTAGAACGAGGACTGTAATGTTACATTGAGGTGGTTAATGAGCCAGATGATAACGGCGAGGAGCAGCGCAGTGGTGCACAGTCGCTGTTGCGACGATGCCTCATCCTCATTCGTGTTTGTCAATGCGGCACATTGAGTCGCTCACGGCGCCGTCACTCGAGGCGCTTGACATGGCTCAGAACAGTGACACAAACTGGAATTGAGGAATGGGTGACGGCAGCAATCGAGGGGCTCAGAGGGGATCACGACCGGGCTGTAGGGGAGGGACGGGAAGGAGTGGAGGGGCGAGGGGAGGGAAGAGGAATGGGCGATGGGCAAGAGGCGGTGAGGCTTTGAGGGAGGAACGGAATGAGGTGAAGGATGGGGACTGCGCAATGTACAGGGTCAGTGTTGATTCTATGGGCAGTGTTGAGTCTATGGGCAGTGTTGAGTCTATGGGCAGTGTTGAGTCCATGGGCAGTGTTGAGTCCATGGGCAGTGTTGAGTCTATGGTGCAGTGTTGAGTCTATGGCAGTGTTGAGTCTATGGGCAGTGTTGAGTCTATGGGCAGTGTTGAGTCTATGGGCAGTGTTGAGTCTATGGGCAGTGTTGAGTCTATGGGCAGTGTTGAGTCTATGGGCAGTGTTGAGTCTATGGGCAGTGTTGAGTCTATGAGCAGTGTGGAGTCTATGGGTAGTCATAATCAACGTTTTTGGGTTTAGATCGCGTTATTTATAAATGTGTCGTAACCCTCCACCACCCGACACGGCCAATCAGTAAACATGTGTCACGTTGACAAAAGACAAATAGTTCACTGCTTTAGCCCACCGGTGTGTTGAAGCCACAACATTTACAATTTGAGTACGACGTTTCGCTGGTAATTGCATCCAATTACCAGAGTCTGTGGGCAGTGTTGAGTCTATGGGCAGTGTTGAGTCTATGGGCAGTGTGGAGTCTATGGGCAGTGTTGAGTCTATGGGTAGTGTTGAGTCTATGGGGAGTGTTGAGTCTATGGGCGGGTGGCGAACACACAGTGGCGATGCAGCACCGGTTCAGATAATATAATCGTCACTGGTGTTGGCTATGAGCGGGAATCGAACTCGGGATTGCCGAGTTCCTAGTTGCAGCTCGCTAACCCCCCCCCATCCCTGCCACCCCCAACTCCACCCCCGCCCCTCTCCCCCCGCCCCCACCACAACCCCCTTACCCCCTCCAGGTGGGACACCGCTAACAAGCTGCAGGATTAACTACGAGGCAGGCAGAGTGACAACTCGCTCGCTCGCACACACACAGCCTCCCTTCAGCCCCGGGGCTACGAGCGTGTGTGTGTGCGTGCGTGTGTGCGCGTGTGCGTGTCTATGTGCGTGTGTGTGTGTTGTGTGTGTTGTGTGTGTGCGTGTGTGTGTGTGTGCGTGCATGTGTGCGCGTGTGCGTGTCTATGTGCGTGTGTATGTGTGTGCGTGTGTGTGTGTGCGCGTGTGCGTGTGTGTGTGTTGTGTGTGTTGTGTATGTGTTGTGTGTGTTGTGTGTGCTGTGTGTGTGTGTTGTGTCTGTGTGTTGTGTGTGTTGTGTGTGCGCGTGTTGTGTGTGCGCGTGTGTGTGTGCGTGTGTGTGTGTGTTGTGTGTGTTGTGTGTGTGTTGTGTGTGTTGTGTGTGTGTTGTGTGTGTGTTGTGTGTGTGCGTGTGTGTGCGTGTATGTGCGTGTTGTGTGTGTTGTGTGTGTGTTGTGTGTGTTGTGTGAGTGTTGTGTGTGTGTTGTGTGTGTGGTGTGTGTGTGTGTTGTGTGTGTTGTGTGTGTGTGTTGTGTGTGTGTTGTGCGTGTGTGTTGTGTGTGTGTTGTGTGTGTGTTTTGCGTGAGCAGAGGGCCGGACGGATAAAACCCATAAAGTTGCACAGCAGGGAGGAAAAACAACAACAAGACGTGCTTGCTACACGGTGCATCTGTCAGTCATCTCAGTCAGCCTATGCCGCCTGCGTGTGTCCTTGCAAGCAGAGAGCATCCGACGCTTCACGTGCACGCACGGTGCACCAAGCCTGGCACAAGCGCTGCGGCGACGTTACCGTCGATGAGTGTTTGTTGTTGTTGTTGTTGACGTCCTAACGCACGCGTCTCTTCCCGCGTGGCTGCCACTCTGTCACTGTTGTGATTCAGCCGACTCTCTTTCCGTAGCAGGGGAAAAAACACTCGCACCTCCGATGACAACGGTTGGCTACGTACGGTGCGAAATAAGTTCAACACGCATACGCTCCAGAGCGAGGCAGTGTCGCATCTGCTGCAGAAGAAGGGATCAGAGCTTCGTTTGTCCCGCAATGTAAACAAACTCCAGCATCACAAACACACTCCTTCTCACGTGGACTACAGCAAGACGCGTTTGCGCATTTTTGCTTTGATGAAGTTTATAATGGTGATGAGCAAATGTCTTTAACCTGGGGCTGTCCACGGCACGTCGACTATGACGGCCGCACTATAACGGCTCGTGTATCCTCACGAAAATCATCTCTGGATTTGGGCGGTGGTGTAGTAACTACATTATGAGTGGCGTAGTAACTACATTATCAGTGGTGTAGTAACCACATTAAACCTTAATGACTTGGAGAAAATCTGCAAAGAGGAGTGGGACAAAATCCCTCCTGAGATGTGTGCAAACCTGGTGGCCAACTACAAGAAACGTCTGACCTCTGTGATTGCCAACAAGGGTTTTGCCACCAAGTACTAAGTCATGTTTTGCAGAGGGGTCAAATACTTATTTCCCTCATTAAAATGCAAATCAATTATAACATTTTTGACATGCGTTTTTCTGGATTTTTGTTGTTGTTATTCTGTCTCTCACTGTTCAAATAAACCTACCATACAAATTATAGACTGCTCATTTCTTTGTCAGTGGGCAAACGTACAAAATCAGCAGGGGATCAAATACTTTTTTCCCTCACTGTACATTACCAGTGGCGTAGTAACTACACCATCAGTGGCGTGTAGTAGTAACTACACTGACATCCAAACGGTAGCCTTCGGCAGCAATGCATCTGCGCAATGGGCAAGTGTCGCACACAGCCCAAACAAGTGGCCAGTGGTCGACTCCGAGAGCCACCACCCCAACTGACAGCCACTCACAAGGGGATAGCAACAGCAGCAGCATCATCAGCAGCATCATCAGCAGCAGCATCAGCAGCAGCATCTTCAGCAGCAGCAGCATCACCCTCATCATCAGCAGCAGCATCATCATCAGCAGCAGCAGCATCATCATCATCATCAGCAGCAGCAGCAGCAGCAGCAGCAGCAGCATCATCATCATCATCATCAGCAGCAGCAGCATCATCATCATCAGCAGCAGCAGCAGCAGCAGCATCATCATCAGCAGCAGCAGGATCACCAATATCATCAGCAGCAGCATCATCATCAGCAGCATCATCATCAGCAGCAGCATCAGCAGCAGCAGCATCATCATCATCAGCAGCAGCAGCATCATCAACAGTAAATCACAACACACATTCTTAATCATTATTCGTTACACTTAACACATACATTCTTAATTATACTTAAACACACGTATAATGACATTACACAATTAACATATTCTCAAAAAATTTCGTAATTATTTAATTAATTAGTTTTCCTATTTCATTATTTTAATAACCACAATATATGCAACACCACACACAGCCCAAACAAGTGGTCAATGGTGCAACGTCAACTCCAGCACCCCATACTCACAGCCATTTACAAGGGCACAGCAACATCAACATCAGCAGCATCATCATTATCAGCAGCAACATTATCAACATCAGCAGCAGCAGCATCACCAACATCAGCAGCAGCAGCATCATCAATATCAGCAGCATTATCATCATCAGCATCATCATCATCAAAATCATCATCAGCATCAACATAATCAGCAGCATCATCAGCAGCATCATCAGCAGTAGCATCATCAACATCATCAGCAACAGCAGCAGCAGCGGCTGACAGCTGTTTCACGTTTGGCCGTCACTGAGCGCGGTGGAAATGAAGGTTGGAAGAGAGGGGGGGAGGGGGGGGGGGAAGGTTCCGTCGTGGGGATCAAAAGGGCCGTCAACTCAATCACAGGGGCGAGTGGGACCAGTCACCGCCCCCCCCCCCCCCAACTCGACCCATACATCCACCCCCACACCCTGACCCACATACATGTCCTTCCCATGTCCTTCCCATGTCCTTCCCACGGCTCTTGCTTCCCAGGGCCTGCCCAGCCTTCTCATCGCTGCTGGATGAGTAGACCCCCCCCCCCCGTCCCTTCCCGCGGAGGTCGTCCTTGGCCACACTTCGCCGTGCGCCGGTCGAGTGCGCGGCGCGGGGTGGAGGAGGTCGCAGGACCGGTCTGGGATGCCACTCGCCAACAACCATCGTGACGTGAGCCGTGGCCGGGGGAGCTGAGAACGTAGCAGCCGCTAACCACAGCGCCACCGCTCACCAACAACGCACACACACACACCATTTAGGGCGACAGACATGGAAACACGTGCTCACCCACAACACACAACAGCCTCCTCCACCCCCCAGAACACAAGTCAGTGACGCCAAACGCTTCTGGTATAACAACCCGCAATGTGAATGGCTTCTGCGAACTGTGCTGTTAGACACGCGCTGTGCATCGTGGTTTGAGGCGTCAGTGGGTCCCGTTCAACGGGAGCCTGTGACCTAACACGGCCCAAATACTGTCGTGGTGATGATGGTGGTGATAATGATGATGACGACGATGAAGATGGTGATAACAATGATGATGGTGATGTTGATGGTGATGACAATAATGATGATGACGATGATGATGATTACGGTGATGATGACGATGATGACAATAATGATGGTGATGACTACGGTGATGATGATGACGATGACGACGATGATGGTGATGACTACGGTGATGGTGATGACAATGGTGATGATGATGATGGCAATAATGATGATGCGACGACACTATTGGTAATGTAGTTAATACACCACTGATAATGTAGTTACTACACCACTGATAATGTAGTTACTACGCCACTGCTATAAACACTCTACAGACTGCAGTACTTGGGTAATTGTATACCCTATGTCTGTATGTTGAACCTATTTTGCACCGTAGGTAGCCAACCGTGCTAATCGAAGGTTCCGGGGAAGGACAAGAAACTAAAGACAGAACGCCGCTCTGAAGAAATGAGTTTATCAATATCGAGAGTAAAGACTGCGTAGCTGCAGTGGATTCCTAATATCGGAAGGAAGAGATCGTTCCGGATGTCCGCAGATGCGCATCTGAAAGCGCGCGATGCGGCGACCGTTTGGCTGATTCACCAGCATGGCGAAGTATGGTCACAATGACCCCCCCCCCTTCCGCCAAAAAACAACAACAACCACCACCACCACGGCGTGGGAAGCCCCCGTTGACACAGGCGCTGCTGCTAGACACGCACAACATGTGCATGCAGTGAACATGCCCCGGACTTGAAGAGCCAAATTAAGGCGAACCGAGAATACTTAGAATAGCACGAAACATACCCCACGTCGTCGGCCGGCCCACGTGGATGGCTTGGCCCTTTTTTATTCTTCTTCTCATCTCCTCTTAAACAACCACCGTCCCCGCCCCCCCCCCGGTCTTCTCCCCCCCCCCATCTCCTCCCATACCTCCACCGCCCCCTGCGGCCTGCCGACCTCAATCAAGCTGGGCCCCTTGCTCGCCCCCTTTAATATCCCTCTGCCTGCTTCCACTTACGCGCTCGCACGCGCTCCACCCCCTCGCTCGCTCGCTCGCCCAGTGCCCGCGGTACACACGAAACAAAGACAAAGGGTCCCCCCCCGTGTAGCCTTCAACAGACTCTTGGGCAAGTGCTGTGAGCGAGTAGCAGGGTCAGCTACACGCCCGGACACCTTCGTCTCCCCAGTGGCTCTGCGCCTCGCCAATTTTCCATATGATTCGCGGGCAATGTGCGCGTTATGAATCGTGTTCATAATTATGAATATTATTATCGGTATGATTGTTGAATGCCGACGTGGTAAATCTTTTGCCGTTGAGAACTGTATCGGATGTTTCCTAAAAAATAAATAAACTCTGGGTGCCAATGTTTAGATTTAAGCTAAAAACTTCAACAAATTTTTATTTTACCAGGTAAGGCTCACTGAGCTTCATAGCTCTTTTGGAGCAACGACCTGGTCATCAAAAATGATAGCTCAACAAAGTGGCTTATCACGTGGACATTTATAGCAGCCAAATACTCTGAAGGCGCGTTTCTATATGTGGAGGGAAAATCCGGAGGACCCGGAGAAAATTCACACGACGACGGGGAGAGAGACACGCAAACTCCAACTATACAGCAGCAGCAGCAGGCGTCAGGGTCGGGTTGGGACCCACGACATTCTCCTCCACAGCAGGCGAGGAGGTCGCCAAAATCTTCGAGCCACCGTGGTGCACGAACCGTGGTCACCCGTGGCCCCAATCGACACTTCAAGGGAGTCTCTTCACAGTCGCTCCCCAGCGGGACGCCGCGTCAACGCGAGTCCCCGAGACTGCGGTGGCATTGAGTGGCGCGTGCCGACGGTGGCGACGATTCGACGAAACCCTCCTCACTGTCACGTGGGGCAACAGCACACCACGTGACAGTCGCGCCTGTCCGTGGTTCGTTGCCAACGGCGTTGATTCGCCGCGAGCTGAAGTTCCGTGCCGAACTGACGTTCCTGAAGAAGCACGCGCGGCCAAACGTCGGCACATCCCACGCTGAACGAACGCGCTGTGCAGCCCCCAAACACACACTCTGGGGAACTAGAAGCAGCTGTCAGATCTATTATTTATTTAAAAAAATAAGGCTCAAGGGCTCTTTTACTTTTTTCTTCCAGGTGGGAAAGCAAACATTGAAGATGTAATTACGTGTTTCGCTTTCAGTTTCACTTCTGACTGACCCTTTGTTTGCGAATGTTTCTGATGCGAACCAACGATCGTCTCAAAATGTAGACAGGTCTCTACCCCCCTCGACCCCCCCCCACGCCCACCCACTCCCCCCCACTGCCACCCACTCCCCCCCCACTCCCCCCCACTGCCACCCACTCCCCCCCACTCCCCCCCCCTCCCACTGCCACCCACTCCCCCCCACTCCCCCCCTCCCACTGCCACCCACTCCCCCCCACTCCCCCCCTCCCACTGCCACCCCTCCCCCCCACTCCCCCCCACTCCTACCCACTCCCTCTCACTGCCACCCACCCCCCCCCCCCACTGCCACCCACTCTCCCCCCACTCCCACAACGCCCCGAGTCCGCTCCACGCACCCGCCTACACCATCGTCCCCCTCCCTCCCAAAACATCACTCAGCAACCACACAACGACACAACCAACCACACAACCACACAACCAACCACACAACCACACAACGACACAACCAACCACACAACCACACAACCACTCTCTCTCTCTCTCCCCAGTTGTTTCTACCCCCTGCACTGAATTTGCCTCGTGGCACTCAAGAGCCGCGCTCTCATAACAGAGCCAAATATTAAACCGCAGCGCCCCCGCACGTGCACGCACGTACACACACACACACGTACACACGTACACACACGTACACACACGTACACACACACACACGTACACACACGTACACACACGTACACACACACACACGTACACGCACGTACACGTACACACACGTACACACACACGTACACACACGTACACACACGTACACGCACGCACACACACTAATGAGCACACTCACGTCCACGCGAACCCAAGAGACAAAGATGCCACCCGTGTCGCCTCCACCGACTGTTGGGGCGAGCGCAGTTATAGCGAGTAGCACCTCGGAATGCCGCACACGGCACGCCACACCAGGGGGGCTGGGGGGCCAGCAACACGCCCGACCGCCTTTGTCTCCCTAGCGGCACCAGGTACTCATTTGAGGCTGCGTCGACCAAGGGGAGGCCCATGACCGGTGCAGATAACCGTCGGTGGTGTTGGTGGCCGTGAGCGGGAATCGAACTCGGTTGGCGGGTTCGCGACGCTGACGGTCGCACGGCGCCACACGCGGTGAGCGCGACGTCAGCTCGTGTCGAGATGCTGGCTCCTACCGAGGTATGTAGGTACACCGACTCTATAGCTCTCCATATATGTGCGTCCACATCTCTCATGTTGACCTCTCTCTGTCTCGCTCGCTCTCGGTCTGCAGGCGCGTGGGAACGAGTCTGGCAATTGAGAGGGGAAATGAGCCACGAGGAGCCGCGTGGAGTAGCCACTCGGTGTGCGGTGGGGGGGGGTAATGTAATGGCTTTCCGGGGGTGGAAGGGGGGTTAATAGCCCCCCTCCCCGCCCATACCCCCAAAGTCTCTCCCATGTGTTCCCTCGCCCTATAATCTACGCACGTGCAATAGCGCGGATGGGTTCCTTGTGTAGGAAGTGAACCACGTGTTGTCTCTGTCATTAAACTCGCAGCCCGCACGCGCTATGGACCTGACGGGTCTATCCCTTCATGCGTCCGACCTTCCTTCCTATCCGTCCAGCCAGCCAGTGAGAAAAAAACGTTTAAATAATATATAACAGTATGATATTTACACGTTGTTTATGAATGAGAAAATGAAGTGCAGCGGTGGTTCGTTGTTAGTGCGTCTGACTGCGGCGCGGGTGACCCTGGCGGGGCTATATTTAGAAAACACAGTGCACGTGCGCACACGTGCACTGTGTTTCGAATCAAAATTTTTAATAATCATGGGTTTATGTCAAGAAATAAATAAAATGCGCCGAGCGATCCGTTTGTAAATAAATAATGACGCAATTTTCTCAGCCGCCCCGCGAATGTAGTTACAGTCGTGCGGACAAAGCTCCCACGTGTCACCTCCAGCAGGCGACACGGGCTGATCAGCAGCTCGCAGCGATTAAAGCCGGCTCGGCAGACCATGGGGTGAATGACCAGCAGCACGCCCGGCCACCTTTGTCTCCCCACGACTGATGTTTAACACGCACTGCACCGGGTACTCATTTGAGTCCACCTCGGGGAGGGCCTAGGACCGGTTCAGATGCACGTCACCGGTGTTGGCCGTGAGCAGGAATCGAACTCGTGTCGCCGGGTTCGTAGCGCAGCGCTAACCACTACACGACCGCTCCCCACAGTCACACACAGGCCACACGTGGTCATTTCACGCAATGATGTAAGCACGTGACAAGCAGCTGGATGCACGGGTGAAGTCAATGTGCCTGTGCTATGGATGTTGAACGTGTAATTGAATGTATGAACCCGCCCACCGACAAATGCGCGACAGCTGCTCGAATAATTAACCCTGCTCACTATTTAAGCTCCGAAAACCACAGAGACCAACTCCCAGTATATAATTTATAGCCTAACAGACTGATGGTGGCAAGCGTTACTGGCGAGCATATATACTGTGTAAACAGAAAGTCCTCGGGTAACGCCTGTTCACACCATAACGCGCCCGTTATAACGCCGAACGCGCCCGTTATAACGCGGAACGTGCCCGTTATAACACCGAACGCGCCCGTTATAACGCCGAACGCGCCCGTTATAACGCGGAACGCGCCCGTTATAACGCGGAACGCGCCCGTTATAACGCCGAGCACGCACCGTTATAGCGCGGAACGCGGCCCGTTATAACGCGGAACGCGCCCGTTATAACGCGGAACGCGCCCGTTATAACGCCGAGCACGCACCGTTATAGCGCGGAACGCGGCCCGTTATAACGCGGAACGCGCCCGTTATAACGCGGAACGCGCCCGTTATAACGCCGAGCACGCACCGTTATAGCGCGGAACGCGGCCCGTTATAACGCGGAACGCGCCCGTTATAACGCGGAACGCGCCCGTTATAACACCGAACGCGCCCGTTATAACGCGGAACGCGCCCGTTATAACGCGGAACGCGCCCGTTATAACGCGGAACGCGCCCGTTATAACGCGGAACGCGCCCGTTATAACGCGGAACGCGCCCGTTATAACGCGGAACGCGCCCGTTATAACGCGGAACGCGCCCGTTATAACGCGGAACGCGCCCGTTATAACGCCGAGCACGCACCGTTATAGCGCGGAACGCGGCCCGTTATAACGCGGAACGCGCCCGTTATAACGCGGAACGCGCCCGTTATAACACCGAACGCGCCCGTTATAACGCGGAACGCGCCCGTTATAACGCGGAACGCGCCCGTTATAACACCGAACGCGCCCGTTATAACGCGGAACGCGCCCGTTATAACGCGGAACGCGCCCGTTATAACGCGGAACGCGCCCGTTATAACGCGGAACGCGCCCGTTATAACGCGGAACGCGCCCGTTATAACGCCGAGCACGCACCGTTATAGCGCGGAACGCGGCCCGTTATAACGCGGAACGCGCCCGTTATAACGCGGAACGCGCCCGTTATAACACCGAACGCGCCCGTTATAACGCGGAACGCGCCCGTTATAACGCGGAACGCGCCCGTTATAACGCGGAACGCGCCCGTTATAACGCGGAACGCGCCCGTTATAACACCGAACGCGCCTGTTATAACGCGGAACGCGCCCGTTATAACGCGGAACGCGCCCGTTATAACACCGAACGCGCCCGTTATAACGCGGAACGCGCCCGTTATAACGCGGAACGCGCCCGTTATAACGCCGAACGCGCCCGTTATAACGCGGAACGCGCCCGTTATAACGCCGAACGCGCCCGTTATAACACCGAACGCGCCCGTTATAACGCGGAACGCGCCCGTTATAACGCGGAACGCGCCCGTTATAACGCCGAACGCGCCCGTTATAACGCGGAACGCGCCCGTTATAACGCCGAACGCGCCCGTTATAACACCGAACGCGCCCGTTATAACGCGGAACGCGCCCGTTATAACGCGGAACGCGCCCGTTATAACGCCGAACGCGCCCGTTATAACGCGGAACGCGCCCGTTATAACACCGAACGCGCCCGTTATAACACCGAACGTGCCCGTTATAACGCGGAACGCGCCCGTTATAACGCCGAACGCGCCCGTTATAACGCGGAACGCGCCCGTTATAACACCGAACGCGCCCGTTATAACGCCGAGCACGCACCGTTATAGCGCGGAACGCGGCCCGTTATAACGCGGCTTCTGAGCGGTCGACGACGAACTACTTTATTGAGCTGCGTGGCTGAGCAATCAAGTGACACAGTACGTGGAATGAGAGACAAAGACGGTGATCAGTGATCGATTAATTTTCTACCCACGTGACTTTAGCGAAAGAACCAACGATGATGGATTCCTGCAGTCACGAAAGCTTCTCATCACTATAGAGCTCTTCTTCAGAATTTTCCTGGCCACAAATGATAGCTCAACGAAGTGGCTTATTATCATGTGGCAATCTAAATAATCTAAGCGTATGCCTCTAAATGTGGAGGGAAACCCCAGGGGAGAGAGAGACGTGAAAACTCCAAACCGGCTTCTCAAGTGCAGTGAGTTGGCCGCCTCAACCCAGGCACCCAATTACTGCAGCCATCAAACCGAGTGAATGACTCACGCTAAATAACCCGGGCGAAACGAATATCAACAGTGGTGGTGGTGGTGGAACCATTGACGATGCAGACGATTACGATGATCTGCCGCATAAGCGAGCCAGCCACACACAACCCTGCCGACGGTGAAAACAAATGACGGCAGACGGACAGAGAGCGAGCAGACCAACACACGCGTCGTGCCGCACAGAGCGCACGGGCAACGAAGACGAAGCGGCGTGCCGCGCGGACAGCTCCAGACGCACGCGGGAGACAGCCAGACGCATCGGATACACGCAGCGCACACGCCAGACGCATCAGATACACACAGCGGACACGCCAGACGCATCAGATACACACAGCGGACACGCCAGACGCGCCGGGGGCAGTTGTTGCGACGGCAACTGTCGCCTCTCGTGTGTTTACTCGTCTCTGTGACCGCGTCGGCTGCGAGGGCTCGCGGCGCTGGTGGTGCCCGAGGGGGTGAGGGTAGTGGGGGGGGGGGTCCTGGCCACGGCTAACACGCTAATGATGAGTCCCGCCCTTAGATCTACTCGGCCTTTTGAATGAGTAACTGTTGTGGTGTTCTCCCCTTGGCGGGGTTGCTTGCTCCGTTCGCCCGACGAATGTAACATTGCAGCGTATAAGTAGCATTTGATCACCGGAAGCTCTATCGACTGCTGGTCGAAGACCTCTCCATGCCCTGTGTGAACAAGTCTCGGGGTCTCCACGTAGCTCCACTCAGCCTTCTGTGATGAACAACCTCTGTGGGGCAAGGGACATTGCCACTTGCTACGTCAACGATTCACTCCCCCCCCCCACCACCACAATACCCCCAAATGAGTCGACTCGTTGCCGCGGAGTCACGATGATACTCAGGAATGAATGAATGCAGGGTGGTCTAAAAGTCAGGACACATGGGGATGTTTTTATTTTAACAAATCACATTTTAGGGTTATTCAATTGATTTCAACAAATGTTAAAACTTATTTCCATAAACATTAATGCATGATACATTTAGTCTCTTTTGACATGAATAGGACTGTTTGTATGTTTGTTTGAACATTCATAAATTACGATTTGACTATAATAGAGGTGTTTTTGGGTTTGATCGTTAAATATAAATGCGTCATTATACCCACCGCCACTCGACACAGCCAATTAGTAAGGGTTGCCACGTGAACAGAACTTTCAAATTCGTTACGATTGCAGCACAGCGGTGTGTTGGAGAGTGAACCCACAACATTTAGAATTCAAGTACGACGTTTCGCCGGCAATCACGTCCAGCATCATCAGGCAGCAGCCAGATTTGTGGAGGTACACGTTTTGTCTCAGTTGATTCGGCGTTCTTGGTCGAGTTTTGAAAACGACCGATTTGATGTGACCCCACAGGGAGAGGAATTAAAATAGACAAGAACAATCATCGTAGATAACACATTTAACTTCATTAAGAAACAATTAAAATGTACGTTTGAATGCGAGTGTTAAAATAACTCAAATAGACCCTCTGTGTTCTGAGTTGTGGGCCACGCTGAATTACAAATAGTGTCCGCCCCTTGAGCCTGTGTGTAACATGAACCTGCACCTGGCTGTTTGTCATCCAGGAGTGAGGAGGCAGCAACGAGGGGGGTTGGTGGATCACCGCAACTTCCCGTGGGCGTCGACGAGGAGCCGTGAGCCTGACTCGCCAGGCGAACGCGGTACAGCGACACACGTGGACTCCGCCTGTTCCATCTGGACGGGATCAATGTTTTCCAACGCCACGCTCGGGACCGCCTTTGTCTCCCCAGTGCTGATGTTTACACAGCAGCGGATACTCGTTTAAGGCTGAGTCGACCTATGGGGAGGCCCAGAACTGGTTCTGATAATCTTCACCGGTGTTGGCCGTGAGCGGCAATCGAACTCGTGTGGCGGGGTTCGTAGCGCTAACCGCTGCGCCACCGCTCCCCGCACACGCATTGACATGGGCGGCAATCAGAGGCCGTGTTAGCCCGTGACCGGCAGTCATTGGTAACACGTGGACACGCAATAGCCACACGATAGGGGGGAGGTCGAGGGGGGGGGTTACAGCACAGGCGTTAGCAATGAGCTGTGGAGAATTCCGCGGCTGACATGCGATGTTGTTTTGGCGGTGATTTAGCTCCGCCACTTAAACGGAAAATGCTCCACCACACGCACTGGCACTGTAAGACGAACATCCCCCCACGGAGCTCCCCGACGACGCCTGCCTGGCCACGTGCCGTGAGCGAACACCGATTGAGGCCGACACAGCGCCGCCGCTCGCAGGGGTGGCGATGTGGTCAGCTCCAGGGGGCCGCCCGCTGATGTCTGTCCGGGGATGATGTCCACACCCCGGCAGCGGGTTCCTGACTTAAGAACGAGGCGACAGGTATCCGTGGCCGCGAGGCGACGTCAGCTCGCCCCGTTCTTAACACAGGGCGCTAACCACTGCGCCACCGCTCCTCGTGACTCACAGGCAAAGATTATCCGTATAGTCTTAACGGACCGTTGGGGCAAGTGCGGTTAGTGAGCACCTATGAAGGCCAGAACGGCACACGAGGTGGTGGGTGGCCAGCAACCACGCCCGACCGCCTTTGTCTCCCCAGTATGGGCCGGTGGATAGGAAGGGGGTCGGGAGGCACCAGGACAGGTCAGGCATCACTCGCCGCTCATGTTCCACGCGGCACGGAATCGAACTCAGGTGGCCCGGTTCATAGCGCAGTGCCCAGACTTCAACACTTATTCCACGGGTTGGAGCAGACACGAATATATAAGACCCGATTTACGTCTCGCCCCATTTACGTCGTGTCGAAAATACGTCGTCATTTTACTAACACCACTTCCTGGTTTGCGTGGCCTCAACCCCGCACTTACGTCGCTGACAGCTTCGTCCGTCCTACTCGTTATCCGTCGCCTCTCACACGTCGCCTCCACCTACCCCCTGTAAACTGCTTTGACTTACGTCGTTTCGATATACGTCGTCGCACCTTTCAGAAAGGCATCCCTAACGTAAACCGGGGTAATCACGATACCACCTCAGGGAATGGCACGTCTTTAGTCGCACACATTCATGCACAATGGTTAATGAGAGTTAATCACTGGATGACCCCCACCCATTTCAAACGGGTATCACAACATCCCCTGTTATTGGCTAAGTGAAACATCCGGTCTGGACTCACGGGCGAACTGCGGCCACCGCTCGCCCGACCAGCCGAGATGTGTGCATGGATTGTAGGGTCACAGCGAGTCGCTCCTTTATCAGTGCTACTCGCTGAGAACACTTGCCCCAACAGTCTGTTAGAGGCGATACGGGGGATCTTTGTCTTCGCCTTTGGGTCATCCGATATTCAACGATAGCGTCAGTCGGACTCGGTCCAACTCATGGGATTCTTATTTCGACCTCATGCGGGACTTGGGATTGCGATTTTGATATTTGTAGGATTCTTTAGATTTCCGCCGTAAATACCGACGGAGCCCAATCCAAGTCGGAGGAGGTGGCACTCGTGACGAGGAAACGGGAGACGCCACGCGACTACGGCAGGGAGCGAATCGCAGGCCGCGGGCTGCACGGCCGCCGGAGACGCGAGACTGGCCTCTGTTGGGGTTCTCCAGCGGGGGGGGGGGGGTTGAGGCGGCCCCCGACGCGGGACACGCTCGCTGCGGATCGGCGCGCGAGTTCACGCGAGAAGGTCGCGACTGCGGAACGCTTGCCGCTCGGGTCTTCTTTGCTACGCGGGTCGAACCGTCGGACCACGCGGCGCGCGTCACCGCGGGTCAAAGGGGGAGGGGGGGAGGAACGGGAGTTGGGCTGAAAGGGCATCAGACGCACGAGCGAGATGGCCTGGGAAGGGAAGGGAGGCCGGGACGGGATGGAATTCCGCCCACGATGGACAAAGCGGAGTAGGCGGCTCTCGCTGAGCAGCAGGGAGGGAGGAGGAGGAGCGCCGATGTAGGAAGAGGAGGAGGAGGGGGGATGACGGGTAACGATGTGGGGTGTAAGAGGGTGACGATGACCATCTGAAGCGGTCCTGGGCCTCCCCGAGGGCGACTCAATCTCCACTGAGCACCTGGCGCTGTGTGGAGTCAACATCGCCACGAGGGAGACAAAGGCGGCCGGGCGTGCTGCTGGCGACCCACCCCCAGTGTGCCGTGCCGGCCTTCGTAGGTGCTGCTCGCTAACAGCGCTTGTCCTAAACGTCTATTCACGCTTTACGGGGGGGGATCTTTATCTTCGTTTTTATACGCACATTTTATGTGTGCAGTCGAGTCTCCTAAAATAAGAGAGGGGCCCGCTAATGGACTGGCTTGCCGGCTTGTTTGTACAATAGTGCCGCCTGTCTCTCTGCACCTCGTTTCACCAATCGCGGTAAGATGTTGATGAACGGTGAATCGACCAGAACCATCACCCAGGCGCATCTCCCTCCCTTCACATTCCTCTCCTCCCTGTGCCACCCACCAACTCGTCCACCCACCCCACCCACCCACTGGACAGCCACCTTCTACCCCCCACCGGGACCCCTGTCCTGAAACCCAAGCCAGCTCAACTCACCGTGCACGCCAGCCACCTCTCCACCGGTCCACCCCACGGCCTTCAAGGTTCAATTCCCTCCTCTGAAGCTCAATTTTCACTCCCGACTTTAATAAGCCAGCCTCTGCACGCGGAGAGGGAAGTTCTCGGCCCGTAAACTACAATAGCTTGCAATGCTTTGTCTGTAGCTGAGGCCTGGCACAGCTATACCACAGCTGACCTCTCGGAGCTGTCCCCTCGCACGTGATGGCTTTTCTCTGGGCACTCCCATTTCCTCATCGCACTCAGAATTACAAAACAACTATGGCGCAGCAATTGGCCACCCATCACAATTATCAACTTTCTGGGAAAGCAAAGACGCTTGAGACTCAAAGCTAAACAAATGATGATTGTAATGCAATCAGCGGGTTATTACTTTTCCCGGGAAATCCTCACCGCGTCTCCAAATTCGCTTTTTCTCGAGGGCCCTGCTTTCTAAAGGGGGTCTTGCTTTGTGCAATAAAAACTTGAACTCCTTCCCGCATGTAAAACCCGTGCGCGCAATTTTAGTCAGACGTTGCATATTCAGTGGCACACCAGCGTTGTCGTGACGGTGAACGTGCTGGGCTCGCAATCCGGAAGACGCTAATGAGAATCGATTCCCCGGCGCGGCAGTTCGGATAATGAATGGTCCACGGTTGGCTACGTACGGCGCGAAAGAAGTTCCACATAGACACAATTGTCTTCAATCTCCCTACCTCTTTTTCGCCCAGTTGTGTCAATGGCATGAATTGCAGTTGGTCAGCGTGAGGGCTCCCACGGACATGCTCGCCACGTGGTGAGATGTCAACTCTCTCGCCTGGTCTACAGGATGTCGTGGGTTCGATCCCGACGCTGACGATGCCTGCTGCTGTATATTTTGAGTTTGCATGTTCACCCCATGGTCGCGTGGATTTTTCTCTAGGCCCTCTGGTTGTTTCCCTCCACGTTTAGAAACATATGTTTAGAGTATTTGGCTGCTGTACATTTCCACATGATAAGACACTTTGTTGAGCTATCAATCGTGACCAGGTCGCTTCTGAAAAACATTTACGTACCTCAGTGGGCCTTAACTGGTATAATAAAATATGGTTTAGTTCTAAAAGAAAAGAAAATGAATAGTTTCATTTTAGTCTCATGATTATCATATATTCGGAGCAGTAAAAGTGATCAAATTTTTTTTACGTGATAATTATAATGAAATGTTTCGACAAAATAAATCGTGAGTTTTATATACTTATATTCTCAAGGATGACAAATATGAATTGTGGTAAAAGGATTACATTAATAAGTTTCAAAGTTGGAGCAATTTCAAATGATCCCGTGAATTTGTTATTCCAACCGCTTCGGTGTCGCTCTCTATAATTATTTTAATTATTTTAATCTGCCTTCCGAATTTCGTATTCCGCCTTTTCAAATCAAATCGATGTGTATTTGTTACACGGGACATCCCAGGCAGCGAGTTTACCCACAGCTGCTAACAGCAGCAGCAGCAGCAGCGATTGTTGGGGTGGAGAGGCGCCCCGAGAGCAGCCCGCCAGGGAACTCGAGACATGGATTATGGTTTCTGATAGAAGTGGCAATGAGTTGTACATTATACAGGAGGCGGGGGCACCTAAATAAACCTACTTGCTGTACTAGCCTCACGCTGGCACGGGTGCGCATCGACGGGATGAGTCCTCAGCGAAATGTTTGCCAATGCAAGCGGCAGCCTGGCCGTAGCAGAAAGGCGACGGCCACCCGATCCGGGGCCACCACTCGCTCGCTCGCAAACAAAGCGAGGGCTGATCGACAGGTGGTGAGGGGGGGGGGGGGTTGGGGGGGGGGGCACAGCGCGCGCTACCGGAGAGCGACAGCGGTCGAGCTGGGCGACAGAAATCCGCGGAAGCCGTCGGCTCAAGGAGGACCCAGCCCCTCTCACCGCACCCTCCCAACTGCCTACACCTCGCCAAAACTGCTCTTGGACAGATATTTAAACGCGGGCTTTCAAATGTATTCACTCCATTGGCGATGCAGCGTTTAGCTGTCAATTAATGGTGTATCATGAGTACCGTTAAGATAGTCAGTTTCTTTGTAAATTTTGCAGAATTTGCCCAAAAAATGTGAATGCCTCGTGTTGGAGAGCCGAGCCACAATATTTACAAACTGAGTACGACGTTTCGCCTGATGAAGCTAGTTGTAATTACTGGCGAAACGTCGTACTCAGATTGTAAATTATGTGGCTTGGCTCTCCAACACACCGGTGTGCTGTACTAGTGACGAATTGTCCACGTTCTGTTGACGTGACAACCCTTACTCGTTGGCTGTGTCGGGTGGTGGCGGGTTTTAACAACACATTTATATATTTACGCGATCTAGCCCAAAAACCTCTATTATGGATAGTCGTAATTTTTATTTGTAAAGTGGAAGATTGTATCCTTATATCCCACCAATGCGCCACCGTGTATGGAAAGCCAGGAAATTAACAGAATCTGCAGGGTGAACGGACAGAATAGAAATGGGGGGGGGGGGGGGTCGGTGGATAAAGGTAAATTTACCCACTTACCAACTCTCCCACTCACCAACTCTCCCACTCACCAACTCTCCCACTCACCAACTCTCCCACTCACCAACTCTCCCACTCACCAACTCTCCCACTCACCAACTCTCCCACTCACCAACTCTCCCACTCACCAACTCTCCCACTCACCAACTCTCCCACTCACCAACTCTCCCACTCACCAACTCTCCCACTCACCAACTCTCCCACTCACCAACTCTCCCACTCACCAACTCTCCCACTCACCAACTCTCCCACTCACCAACTCTCCCACTCACCAACTCTCCCACTCACCAACTCTCCCACTCACCAACTCTCCCACTCACCAACTCTCCCACTCACCAACTCTCCCACTCACCAACTCTCCCACTCACCAACTCTCCCACTCACCAACTCTCCCACTCACCAACTCTCCCACTCACCAACTCTCCCACTCACCAACTCTCCCACTCACCAACTCTCCCACTCACCAACTCTCCCACTCACCAACTCTCCCACTCACCAACTCTCCCACTCACCAACTCTCCCACTCACCAACTCTCCCACTCACCAACTCTCCCACTCACCAACTCTCCCACTCACCAACTCTCCCACTCACCAACTCTCCCACTCACCAACTCTCCCACTCACCAACTCTCCCACTCACCAACTCTCCCACTCACCAACTCTCCCACTCACCAACTCTCCCACTCACCAACTCTCCCACTCACCAACTCTCCCACTCACCAACTCTCCCACTCACCAACTCTCCCACTCACCAACTCTCCCACTCACCAACTCTCCCACTCACCAACTCTCCCACTCACCAACTCTCCCACTCACCAACTCTCCCACTCACCAACTCTCCCACTCACCAACTCTCCCACTCACCAACTCTCCCACTCACCAACTCTCCCACTCACCAACTCTCCCACTCACCAACTCTCCCACTCACCAACTCTCCCACTCACCAACTCTCCCACTCACCAACTCTCCCACTCACCAACTCTCCCACTCACCAACTCTCCCACTCACCAACTCTCCCACTCACCAACTCTCCCACTCACCAACTCTCCCACTCACCAACTCTCCCACTCACCAACTCTCCCACTCACCAACTCTCCCACTCACCAACTCTCCCACTCACCAACTCTCCCACTCACCAACTCTCCCACTCACCAACTCTCCCACTCACCAACTCTCCCACTCACCAACTCTCCCACTCACCAACTCTCCCACTCACCAACTCTCCCACTCACCAACTCTCCCACTCACCAACTCTCCCACTCACCAACTCTCCCACTCACCAACTCTCCCACTCACCAACTCTCCCACTCACCAACTCTCCCACTCACCAACTCTCCCACTCACCAACTCTCCCACTCACCAACTCTCCCACTCACCAACTCTCCCACTCACCAACTCTCCCACTCACCAACTCTCCCACTCACCAACTCTCCCACTCACCAACTCTCCCACTCACCAACTCTCCCACTCACCAACTCTCCCACTCACCAACTCTCCCACTCACCAACTCTCCCACTCACCAACTCTCCCACTCACCAACTCTCCCACTCACCAACTCTCCCACTCACCAACTCTCCCACTCACCAACTCTCCCACTCACCAACTCTCCCACTCACCAACTCTCCCACTCACCAACTCTCCCACTCACCAACTCTCCCACTCACCAACTCTCCCACTCACCAACTCTCCCACTCACCAACTCTCCCACTCACCAACTCTCCCACTCACCAACTCTCCCACTCACCAACTCTCCCACTCACCAACTCTCCCACTCACCAACTCTCCCACTCACCAACTCTCCCACTCACCAACTCTCCCACTCACCAACTCTCCCACTCACCAACTCTCCCACTCACCAACTCTCCCACTCACCAACTCTCCCACTCACCAACTCTCCCACTCACCAACTCTCCCACTCACCCACTCTCCCACTCACCAACTCTCCCACTCACCAACTCTCCCACTCACCAACTCTCCCACTCACCAACTCTCCCACTCACCAACTCTCCCACTCACCAACTCTCCCACTCACCAACTCTCCCACTCACCAACTATCCCACTCACCAACTCTCCCACTCACCAACTCTCCCACTCACCAACTCTCCCACTCACCAACTCTCCCACTCACCAACTCTCCCACTCACCAACTCTCCCACTCACCAACTCTCCCACTCACCAACTCTCCCACTCACCAACTCTCCCACTCACCAACTCTCCCACTCACCAACTCTCCCACTCACCAACTCTCCCACTCACCAACTCTCCCACTCACCAACTCTCCCACTCACCAACTCTCCCACTCACCAACTCTCCCACTCACCAACTCTCCCACTCACCAACTCTCCCACTCACCAACTCTCCCACTCACCAACTCTCCCACTCACCAACTCTCCCACTCACCAACTCTCCCACTCACCAACTCTCCCACTCACCAACTCTCCCACTCACCAACTCTCCCACTCACCAACTCTCCCACTCACCAACTCTCCCACTCACCAACTCTCCCACTCACCAACTCACCCACTCACCAACTCTCCCACTCACCAACTCTCCCACTCACCAACTCTCCCACTCACCAACTCTCCCACTCACCAACTCTCCCACTCACCAACTCTCCCACTCACCAACTCTCCCACTCACCAACTCTCCCACTCACCAACTCTCCCACTCACCAACTCTCCCACTCACCAACTCTCCCACTCACCCACTCACCCACTCACCAACTCTCCCACTCACCAACTCTCCCACTCACCAACTCTCCCACTCACCAACTCTCCCACTCACCCACCCATTTACTCACCCACTCACCCATTCACTCACGTACCCACTCACCCACCCATTCACTCACGCACCCATTCACTCACCCACCCATCCATTCACTCACTCACTCGCTCAGAACCAGGGTAATGAGCCAGAACTAGGGGGTATAGGTCAATTTTCCCACCAACTCACTCACCAAATCACCCACCCACTCACGTATTTAACCACGGTGTGTGACCCACTCACTCACTCACCCACCCACGCACTCACACGGTGTGTGAATGCGTGGGTGGGTGATTTGGTGAGTGACACACCCACTCGTTCAGACCCAGACGGTCAGGACTAGGCTGGGGAGATGAATGTTTATTTAAAGAGGTGAGTTTTGAAGACAGACTTAAATTGCTCTCACGATTCTGATTGGCTTATTACGAAAGGAAACGCGTTGTTCCAGAGTCCGTAGACGAAGGCGATCCGAGGACATCGTTGGAGGGTCAACGTGGATCGGTCCCTGGAAACATTGCGGGGCCAACCCGGGAGTCAGCAGCCTGCGGCTCTGTAAGGGCCGCTGCGTGACGCGTTCTTTATTGAGGGACCACCACCGTCTCGTGTTCACCACCGCAGTGCATTGCGGCTCTTCTCTCTTATTGTTGCTTTGGTTGCCGATCCCCTGGGCTAACCCATTGAGAGGTCCGTCGTGGTTTGGCCTCGGTCAGACATGGGCTGACAAGGTGAGCCTCGTGTAACCGCGTGATCCCAGCACTGCTGTCGCCAGAGCGCTTGGGAACGTTGACGGTCACCTCTCTGGTCGCTGTCGATCTGCAACCTCGACTGTCCGTCCCCAGCTTCCCGATATGCGGAGCGGTGGCGCAGCGGTGAGCGCCACTGTGCTACCAACCCGTTTCCCGCTCACGGCCAACATCGGTGACGAATGTGTCAACCGGTCCTGGGCCTCCCATGGGACGACTCAACCTTAGAAAATAATTACATGGTACGACGTCTTGACATCAGCGTTGGAGAGACAAAGGCGGCTGGGCATAGTGCTGGGCAACCACCCCTTCGTGTGCTGTGCCGGTCTTAAAAGGTGCTCGCCAACAGCACTTGGCCTAACGGTCTGGTAAGGCTATACGGAGTATCTTTGTCTGTGTCTTGTGTGTGCAGAACATGATAATGGTGTTATCTCGGTCTAGGTATCTTTTACAAATCTTATGAATGGTAAAAATCACTTCTCACTTGCAAGTTGGCCCACGTGGCCGTCCCACGTGGCCGTCTATAGTGACGTCACTCACAGTGTCAATGCCGTCACCTTTAAAGGCGGCATTGCAGTGGACGTCTACATGGATCGATTCATGTTTCTCTCTCCCAGCACCGAGATGTTCCCACACCTGTGTTACACTACCCGGGACACAGCCTTGATATACTCGGAAAAGATAAAGGTGTTGCCCTGCAATTGCTACCTTACACAACTGCTAGGGGAAGGGACTCCGCTCGGAGGGAACTCGGGATAGCCGATCTCTAGAAAGTCACCTTGGCCTAGACTGCTCTGCGATGGCCAGCCGTCTTGCAAGAGGTGGGATTGAGTACCGACACTTTACCGCAGCGTTCGACTAACCGTGGTGTACCCGTTAATGCCGCTGGGGGAACTTACGTGGGGCGGATGCCGCAGATTTCTAATTGACCCCGACGTCACAACGCTGACGCCACAACGCTGACGCGCGTGCGCGCGGCACCGCGTCCCAGCGCCCTCGAGAAGACGACGCGAGCGAAGCATGTGGCAACGATTTCGAATAAAAAAAATACTTCTAGGTTAGTTGTTGAGGGGGGGGGGATGGAGAAACATATATATATAGAGACAGAGAGAACTTGGGGTGGGTGGGGAGAGTCTGGATTAACGCGAGTGTTGCAGTGGAAAACATTCTGGCGCAATTGCGTCGCTCGCTTCATGCGCGTCGCTTCGCTGCGATGGCGAGGAGACGCGCGCCAGCACACGCACACACCCGCAGCAGCACCGCCCCTGCCACGGAGGCCTCGTGGCAGCTCTGTTGGTCACGAAGCGGGCGGACGGGCGTGTGAATAACTCGCTGGCTGCCACACGTGACACGGAGGAGCCTTCAAAGACAACGAGCCCCCGGGTGGCCGTGGCACACTGTTTGGGGCCAAGTGCTGTGAGCCAGTGGCACCTAGGAAGGGCCGCACGATGCACGAGAGGGTGTGTGGCACAGCATTGCGCCCGGCCGCCTTTGTCCCCATCGTGGCGGTGTTTACACACAGCATCAGGTTTCTCACTTGAGACTGAGTCGACCTAGTGGAGGCCCATGACCGCCTCAGATATTCACTGTCACTGGTGTAAGTGGCCGTGAGCAGGAATCGCGCTGACCACTGCGCCACCGCTACCCGCATACTCATGCACAACAACAACAACTACCGCCGTTCGCCACTAAGTGGCGGGGACGTCACAACGGCACTTGCGGCAGGCGATGTGCACCGTGAGGCCACGTGAAGTGTCGAAGGCTCGCCGGTAAGAGTTCAGGGGACAGACCCAGGTGGAATGGGGTAACTTACTGAGATACTGGCAGATGCACCAACTGTGCCCCCCAGTGTGTCACCTTGCTGTGTTTTATCCGACCTGCGTTCCGCTCGTTGTTGTGAGAGTCACTCCTCCGCTCTCCGTTATACTGCCCAGTAGCCTCAAGGTGCACCTAGCCTGGCACGGCCTAGTAGCGTCCTTCACGAGCCTCCTCCTTCACAAAGCGCCAATCTCTTCGTGGCATGATCCAGGTTCGAGGCGTCAAAGTTTCTGACCCATTCTAAAGAAAGAGTCTCACAGGGCCACACCTTAAACTTGACTGGGCATCGATCAGACTCCCAATGTATCTGTATCAGATGGAAATACCTCTGCTACGGCCATGGAAGGCTTCTCGAACTGCGTCCAGAAAAAGATGTTCAATAGCGTAGGAGCCCAGAGGAGATCCCTGTCGCACCTCGAGGTGGACAGGGAATGGCTCCGATTCTCCAGCCAAGCAGCTTTTCGCGGGCCTGCCCACCATCATAAAGGTCCTTAATGATTGCGGCAGAGGGTCAGAGATCCCAAATACTTGCAGACCAATCAAACGCCGTTTGGTGGTACCATAAACCTTGACCAGGTAAATAATACAGAAAAGTACGTAATCTTGATATCCCCCCACACCTCTGCTGAAGCATGAAATAAGTTCAACACAATACAGACTCGGGCCTGAGATTGCACTGCACTTTGCGAGATGCTGCTGAGCGTACCTGGCAAGGCGACGTTGAATAATTATTGGCCAGGACCTTGACGGACACGTGTGCTAACATCAAACTATTCACATTATCTTGCACCTTCTATTCGTATACAGGCCCGAGTACGTATGTAAGTTGAACTTCTTTCGCACCGTACGCATCCAACCGTGCTTAATCAGAAGTACGAGGGAAGGACACCACACTTAACGCAAAAAGCAGTTCTGAAGAAATTAGTTTTAAACCTCGAATTAAAAGTGCATGGGTCCCAGTGGCTTCCTGAGAGAGCGTCCCAGACGGCCGCAGCGTACGATGCGGTGACTGCCTTTGTTTGATGGCTTGACAAAAATTGCTGCGGGGATGAGCGGAGTTCGCGTGATGGCTTATGCTCCTCGACGAGATCAGCAAGGTATCGTGATTCATTTGTGGCAAGAACTTTGTGTGTGAGTCCCATTGTAGACACTTTTAAACAGGCGACTTACCTTACCCGGGCTGCCATAACAGGCGAGCAGGTCACAACACACCAAGTCAAAGTCTTGAAGAATTCTGCAGAGGAAATCCAAAGAAACTCCCCGTGCTCGCAATTCGTCTTTGGCATCGATCTTACCATAAAGACCTGATCACCGCACACCAGTTCTCCTTTCAGTGTATTGTTTAAGTATTCTAATGATTCATTCATAATTGAGTTTTCGGGATAGGCCGTGTCAAAATAAAGTGTGCGTCGTAAACCCTCCTTCACCGGACCCCGCCAATGAATGAAAGTGCCACGTGAACAAACGTGACACATCTGTTATTGCCTTAGCAGCAGCAGCAGCAGCAGCGGCGGCAGCGGCAGCAGCGGCGGCAGCGGCGGCAGCAGCCTCTGCGCTGTTGTTTGAGAGTTGATCTCACGACGCGTGGATGGACACGAAGCCTCGACATCTGAGCTGTTAACCTGATGATGCTGGCTGTAATCGTGAAGGTCCTCAATGATGACACGAGGATTACATTCAGGACCTTAGTGGACATCTGTGACAAAGAGCTTCGCGGCTCATCGGATTCCTCCTCCAGTATAATTACTTTTTCTGATTCTGATCACCTCCAGCGAAATGTCGTGGCCGGAGCTGCGTAGAGAGACTCGTCTAAGTCCGAGTCGCGTGGAGCCGAGCAGCTGCGCTGCGAGGACGACTCCAGCGCCAAGAACAGCGACAGTGGCGGCAGTTACGGGACACTGCAGCGAGATAATGTGCAGGCTAACCCGAGCAACAAACGAAACGTATTTACATGAAAGCCACGCCAAAAGTGACTTCAAACAGAATAAGCAATAACTCGCGAGCCAGCCTTCCCCACTGCCTTGTTAGACGTACGAATGTTTATGAATTTTTGAGGTTCCAGGGAAGAGGATGGGAAGGGTTGGGTGCGTGGGGAAAGACCACGATTTATTGATACTGGAGCGAGCATGGCAAACATCACCGCTTGGTAAACAGCTGGCGGTGTTGTTGCATCGCAGTCTGTGGTGGTGCGAATCTCCCGGGATGCGTGGGGTCGGTCTTCGTCTCTCTTAGCGGCTCTGAGCCCTTTGGCGGAAAGTAAACGATTCGAGTTTCACGCCAGCGGCCGTGACCTCCTCGTCTCTCGAAAACAAATCGATGTCTCGGTCAATATTCTTCACGACCAAAGAATTAACCCAACGAGTGGCCGCTGCAGGGGTCGCTGTCTGTGTATGTCTGTACTCTATTTTTAACTTCTTTTGTGCCGTACGTAGCCAACCGTGCTCATCGGAGGTGCGGGGGAAGGACAGCAAACTAAACACAACAAGCAGCTATAAAGTAATGAGTTCGTCAGTCTATATCATTTAAAGTACATAGCTCCAGTGGCTTCCTAATATTGGAAGGAAGAACGTTCCAGACGGCCGCAGAAGCGCATCTGAAAGCGCCACGCGATGATGCAGTGACCGTCTGTGTTCGATGGCTTAGCAGCCAAAAGCTGCTGTGAGGATAATCAAAGTTCGTGTGATGGTTACGCAAGAGAAGCCCGGGCTATTTAGTTGTCATAAATAACAACAATAATAATTGTATTATATTATTCATATCCGCTCGCTCTCGACAAGAGAGAGAGAGAGTACGACTCAGAGGCTCGTGGAGGATCCACAGACGAGTGGCGAGGCAGCAGCAGCAGCAGCCCCGCGTTGAGGATTCGGCGCTCTCAACAACACTCACCCGAGCTCTGCGCTCCCTGTGTACATGAAGGTGACATCGGCCAACGACCGAGTGGCCATGCGTGCGAGGGGTTGCAACACTAACCCATGCGGAGGGAGCAGACGGAGCAGTTCACGCTTCATCCTACCGCCTTCTCCTGACGGGACTGCAACCACGAGTTTCCTGTCGTGCTATGACGAAGGGTTATTGTCTGAAACGTCGCCTATATTACAAAAATAATCGTATTCTTTGGGTCTTTCGGTAAAGCCACGTAGATAGAAAATAAATTGTTTAAACATCACGACGTTTCGATCGCAACACAATCAATCGTCATCAGGTGAAAAAAACAGTGAGAGAGCTGCTGAGGCAGGATGTTCTAAATGTTTGAGATGTGTGTGGCCTAAGGGTCATATGCGAAGTGGGCGGGGCTAGTGAAGACACGTGCGTGTCAATGTAAGCTCGGAGAGCTGAGCTACCTCCACGACGACGAAGCTGCGGGGGTGGCCATTGTATCGTGAGAGGTTAGCACGGCGATGTAAGATCACAGAGCCACCGCCACGTCGAGGAGAACGAGCAACGGTGGATGTGTTAGTGAGACATTTAACCTGTTGATGTAAATACATGTCACCTGTTAATGTAACACCAGAGAGTCGAAAATAACTACTAAACATCACAGCCAGTTATGACTTAACCTGGTTAATAACGTCCTTCCAATGATTGCTCAGTTTGTACCCATCTTCTCGGTTGAAATTGTCTGTGTCTATATATCTGGATGGCTTCATGCGCGAATATTTGTTGATAGCCAGTGGGTTTGCAGAGTACCTTCGTCTTTGAAAAATCAATTTCGTGTGTGCCCACGGCGTTAAAGCAATGATCAGCCACGGCTGAGGTATTGGTCCTGCCGTGTTTCAGATCTGCCTTGTGTTCACGAACACGGCCCGAGACATGTCGCTTCGTTTCATCTTTTCATCTTAAGTGCCTGAGCACACAGTGTTTTTGACAAATTTTACTTTTTGTTGCTGTTGCTGTTGTTGTTTGTGCCTGTGCAGCACTGCTAATCCAAGCAGCATCACCGACCATATCTCGGAAGCTAAGCTGGGTTAAGCCTGGACGGTGATCAGATGGGCGACCACGACCGTACATAGTAGGTGCTATCTGCTGCTGCGGGGATACGTGCTCAGCAGAGCGCAGTGCAGCTACGCCGTCCACGCTCCTCGCCTTGTCGGGTGAAGTATGGTCAATGATTTATACTACCCGCTCGGCGTGGGGATCCTCTCATCCAGCAGTGGATTTGAGCGCACGGCTTGTGGGGATCTAAGCCCCCCCCCTCCCCCCATACCGAGTAGCCCCCCCCCCCCCCCCCCCGGCTTGTCGCAGTTTCAGAGAGGGTTGACCGGCGCCAATAGAAATCAGTGAAAGCCGCAAAACATCGTCCCCCTCACGTGGACATTCACAATGAACTCGGTCTGCTTCTGTTGAACTAACGAAGTGGGCGAGACGTGTGGTGGTTTAATTAGGCAAACGCACGTAAGAAACACGTTTAAATGAAATCTGCAGTGGATTTATATACAAAATATGAGGGTTTGTTTACTTAGCGATTCCACCGATTTCCATTGCACTCATCATGCTGCTTGAGCGAGCTGATTGCAGGATCCTTGTCCGGATTCTGGCAGCTGCCTCGCTCTCCCTCTGCCGTGTTTATTTTACGATGCGGTTTTTTTTTAAATACACAACATTGGGGAATGCGTTAATTCAAGAGGGCACTTTCTCTCCCCCCCCCTCAACCCCCTCTCGCTTCCCACCAAGACATCTCCCCCCCCACCACCAACCCTTCGCCCCTGCCCACAACCCCCCAGAGCCCCCACAAGCCCATTCCTCTTCCAGCGCTGCGCCAGATGTGTTGTGTTTTCTCCGGAGAATGGTGATTAATAATAATGATAAGTTTAGACTCTTTTGCCCAGGAAAGATTCGCTGTCTCTTCAAGGCTGTGTGCTTGCTTTTTTTCAAGATGGTCCTACTTGGGTCGTTTCACTAAAACTTCATGTGTGTGTGCGTGTGTATATGGTAGAGTGCTGGCTAACAGCACTTGCCCCAACAATATGTTCAGGCTATACGGGGGATCTTTGTCTTTGGGGAGCAGAGGTGCAATGGTTAGCGGGTTGAGCTATGAACCCGGCGACCAGAGTTCGAATCTTGTTCACGGCCAACACCAGTGATGATTTTCTGCACCCGTTCTTAGCTCGCCCCTAGGTCGACTCAGCCTCGAATGAATACCTGCTGCGGTGTGTGAACATCTCCACTGGGAAGACAAATGCGCTCGGGGGTGGTGCTGGCCACCCACCCCCTCGTGTGCTGTACCGGACTTCAAGGTGCTACTCGCTAACAGCACTTGCACCAACAGTCTGTTAAAGACGAGACGACTGCCTACTGCTTGCTCTATCCACCGCTGGCCTAGACTACCTCTAGGACACCATGCCTACTGCTTGCTCTATCCACTGCTGGCCTAGACTGTTGTGCCCCGCCCACTCTGTTCTGACACTTGTGCCCCGCCCACTTTGAAACCTTTATCAACAGCTGCATTTAGAGGCTTACCCCCCCCCCCCTTTCCTCTCCGCCTGATGACGACCGCTTGGGTTGCGATCGAAACGTCGTAGTTTTTTGTTTATAAATGTTTTGTATTAATTTTAACCTATCTACGCGACTTTACCGAAAGATCCAAAGAATAGTCTGTTAAAGGCAAAATGGGGGATCTTTGTATTTGTATATGGTGAGGAGCGGTGGCGCAATGGTGAGCGCACTGCGCTACGAACCTGGCGACCATAGTCCGATTCCCGCTCACGGCCAACACCTGTGATGATGTTCTGAACCCGGTCCTGGGCCTCCCCTAGGTCGACTCAGCCTTAAATGAGTACCTGGTGCTATGTGTAAAATCAGCACGAGAGAGACAAAGGCGGCCCGGCGTGGTGCTGACCAGCCACCCCTCCTCCACCGCACTCGCGAACAGCACTCGCGCCCACAGGCGACAATAGGGCGACGGTGTGCCTCTTTGTCCAAACACCGACTTGGCGAAACACGCCAGGACATCTCCACGTGATCCGCCACAGCACTCCGTCTGAGGCTGAAATTAGTTGGTGTGCAGTTGGGACTCTGATACATTGAACAGCAAACAACACCGCCATGCATGCTCCGCGCTTTCCAGAGCTCCGCTGAAAGCGACGCGCGCGCATCCTCCGCATCGCCGTCGCTTCCTTCTCCCTTCCTGATGTGAGATGTCCATAATTGTTGCACAGTTGATTCTGCACGGGCCAACCCCGGCTCTCGCAGTCGAGGCACATCCCGTCGTCAGACTGCAGGCATCATTCCCTTTGGTGCTCGCCCTGTCGATGCAAGCCCCAAGAATAACCACAACAATGATGATGATGACAACTCGTAACGATGCACTGTCTGCCAACGCTCAGGAGAGAGAGAAAGAGGATGACTCAGACTCGCGAGGGGGATGAACCACAGTCGAGCGTGAAGGCAACTAAAACGTACTTGTTTATTTTATTGTACCAGGCAAGGCCCATTGAGCTACGTAGCTCTTCTTCAGAAGCCACCTGGCCACAACTGATAGCTCAACGAAGCGGCTTATCATCATCACGTGGAAATGTATGTCAGTCAAATACTCTGACCGCGTGATGTTGATTCTGAACGTGGAGGGGAAAACAAGAAGGCCCCGAAAAAAATCTACTGGACCACCGGGAGAGAGAGACGAAAACTCCAAATCTACAACAGCAGGCGTCAATGTCGAGATCAAACCCACGACCTCCTGTATACCTGGCGAGGTCGTTAACATCTCCGAGCCACCGTGGTACAACAATAGCCACGTGGTGAGCCGACGCAACCAACAATTGCCCAAGCTCTGCGGTCCTCTTGTGTGTGGTGTCTTGGTGTGGTTGGGGACTGTTGTTGTTGTTGTTTTATACCTTTGCTCAATCTTGCATTTGGTGTTGACAAATCGGCAGGGATGTATGTACTTGTGCAATGTTTACTTTACTTATGTTTATTTATTTATCCTGAGTAACTTCCTTACCTTCTCTCTATTTTACACTCATATCCTACGCTGTCTTGTTTGCTGCTGTAACTTTATGACCACCCGCCCCTACTGGACATCTGTGAAAAAGAGCTTCATAGATCATCGGATTTCTCCAGGATAAATAGAGATTTTGATTCTGAAATATCACGGTTTCATAAGGCAATTCGTGAGTGTTTACACGTGTGGTGGGGACAGCCCAACACGCGTGTAAACGCGCGTGCGAGGGAGCAACGTTGTATCCCAGTTGCTCTCAACCGAGGGAGCGCGTGCTCCACGGGGGTACGGTGGCAATGTCCCAGGGGGCACGTGAGGTCAATTATCAACGTGTGAAGTTATATCATACATGAGAGTCATCGGTGAATAACCACCTATGAATCTGCCAATATAAAATAAGTACGAGAACATTTAAATTCATATGGTAACCTAGAAAGATAAAAGAGATCTTTCTCAACTCTGTTGCTCATAAACAATGCGGGTTTCCAAGAGTAAACAGCGAGGACAAACAAATGACGTCACGCGTGCAGAGCGTACCTTAGAAATGTTTTATTCGCTTGCAGTCACTTAGCCAGTTAGGACTCCTCACAACATGGACAGTTGGCTAAAATATTGATGTTCATTATTCATACAATTAATTCTCAGAGCCATGTTGGGGTCAGGCAAGGGGGGCACTCGGTTGAAATTGAATTCAACAAGAGGGCGACAGTAGCCAGATGAGCTCCACTGCTCTGTGACACGTGGAGTCCGCGTGTTGCTGCTGCGCCTTCCCCGGGGGTCTCAGCTCGGCCACTAATGACTTCACACGCCAAGAAAGACGCACGCACACACACAGATAAACGACCACGTTCAAATGTTGGGCGCTGCACTTAAATTGGCTAAATTCCAGCTCGAGAATGAAATAACGGGTTGACTGTCACGTGACGAACTTTACTGTCACATGCAGAGCAGATGGGAGACGACTTTACTCTCGTCTGTGGACAATTAGAACATTATTGTGCTTGTACAGCCAGGGGGAAACCCCGCCGAGTCTCAGGACTCGATTTCACGAGGCTCCTGCCAAGTGGCCGCACTCGAGCTGCTGCTGGCTTCAGAGAACAGCGATGGGGAAATCCGTCCCGACCACCCCCCCCCCCCTCTCTCTGGGAGCGCTCCTCAGACGCCCCGAGGTGATTTTTTGACGGAATCTCAGAAGGTGGCTCTGTGTCATTCACTTCCGTGAGCCGTTCTCTTCCTCTTCAATTTCACATTCGGGTGGCCAAGCCAGACAACCGCGTCAGCAATAGCGGATTAGTGTATCATCATCATCGTCATCATCGTCATCGTCATCATCGTCGTCATCATCATCATCACCATCGTCATCATCATCATCGTCATCATCGTCGTCGTCATCATCATCATCATCGTCGTCATCATCATCATCGTCATCATCATCGTCGTCGTCGTCATCATCATCATCGTCATCGTCGTCATCATCATCATCATCGCTGTGATGTCTCCTTCGTATTTGTGGACCGGCGCATTGCGTCGTAACACGTTGTGACGTCGGCTCTGGATGACCCCAGTCGCACCCTGCTAGAGAGTTTCACTTTTCCCATTTGTGCATCAGCGACCATCCGCACCTACTGCCGTGGTCAGCGTGCGTGTTGCCGTTCTCGACGACGATGGGATCCGAATGGGTCGTTGTGACGCGCTGCTCGATAACAGCCTTGGCAATCCGTCAGCAACTCTCACTCACAGAATCAGAATCTGTATTTGCACTGCAGGAACCCGATGGGGGCCTATCACGCTCTGCTTCACAAATGTCCAGTAGGTTCACGTCAGAACGTCACAACATCAAACAATCCAAAAAACACGACAGGAGTGAAAAGTAGAGCAAAGGTAATCAAATCAATTAAATATATACACAAGTAAAACTAAACTATTGTTTATCTTTAGCAAGGACGGCCCACTAACCTCTTAGCTGCTTTTTTAGAAGCGACCTGGCCACAAATGATAGCTCAACGAAGTGGCTTTTCGTTTGAAAACTAAAATCATCAAAATCATATAAATATTCTAAACTAATGTTCATTCACGGGTAGAGAGAGACATGCAAACTCCAAATTTACACCAGGTATCAGGGTAGCATACCAGGAGTGGAAGATAACATCACAACGCTCACATCACCAATGCGGCTATGAGATGTTAACTCCCTCGCCTGGTATGGGTTCGATCACGACCAAGACGTATGTTGAATATTTGGAGTTTCCGTGTCTCTCTCTCATCATCATCACGGTGGCTAGGAGATGTTAACTACCTGGCCTGGTATACAGGAGGTCGTGGGTTCGATGCCTACCCTGACGACGCCTGCTCCTGTATATTAGGAGTTTGCGTGTCTCTCTCCCCGTGGTCGTGTGGGTGCTTCTCCGCGTCCCCTGGTTTTCCCTCCACATTTCGAAACATGCGTTGACACATTTTTGGCCGCTATAAATGCCCACGTGATAAGCCACTTCGTTGAGCTATCATTTGCGATAGCAACGTCGCTTTTGACAATGAGCCGCATGGCCCAGCGGGCCTCACCTGGTAAAACACAAAACGAGTGTTTTATAGTTTGAATCGTCTCTGCTCTCGACTCGCGCACAGCGACACACCGCCACCTCGTGGGCACGCGGCGCATCGCGCGCGGAGTCAAAGGTCTCGATCCCAAGTCTGAGCGGCAGTTGACCACGCAAGTGAAGAACGAAGACAAAGATCCCGCGAAGCTCGCACTGACTTTTGGAGCGAGTGCTCTTAGCGAGCACCAAAGAGAGATGACACAGCACACGGAGGGGTGGGTGGTACAGCACCACGCCCGACCGCCTTCGTCTCCCCAGTGGAGATGTTTACACACGCACCCGGTACTCGTTTGAGCCTGAGTTGACCTAGGAGAGGCCCAGGTAATCGCCGCTGGTGTTGGTGGCCGTGAGCGGGAGTCGAACTCGAGTCGGCGGTAACATTAAGTCAGTGATGACATTCAAGCGAATCAAAGCATGAACCTGTAACAGATGAGAAACTCGTCATCAGACAGAGCACGAGTTGGGATTGGCCGAGACCTCATCTTTCACCCCATCGTGAGAACTGTGGGCCCCCCCCCACGCCAACAGCGGCCTGAGCAGAGCATTGCAGAGCTGCGCCTTTATCCTTTCTTTTGTCGTCAACGACTCGCATCGCGGACGTCGTCTGGACGTGAGTGTCCGTCCCTCGCTCCCTCCAGCCAACCAGTGAGTCTGCAAGACTTTTTTTTTTTCCCAATAAATCTGATATGACAGTGGGGGAGAGGGGGGGGGGGCGCGCTACTGTGGTAAGATGTTAACTACTTCGCCTGGTATACAGGAGATCGTGGGTTCGATCCTGACCCTGACGCCTGCTGTATGTTTGCAGTTGGCGTGTTTCTCTCCCCGTGGTCACGTGGATTTTTCTCCGGGTCCTCCAGTGTATCCCTTCACATTTAGACACTTGCGTGTAGAGTATGTGGTTGTTATAAATGTCCACATGATAAGCCACTTCGTCGAGCTATCATTTTTGATAGCCAGGTCGCTTATGAAAATAGAGCTACATCGCTCAGTGGGCCTTACCTGGTAAAATATAAATAGTGTTAAATTTTGAGTTCAACAAGCACGAACCCAGCTCAAGGCTGCGGGGATTCGGGTGAAGTCATACGCGCAGAATGTGTACGCGTTGACGGCTAACCACCACCACCCAGCCGCGCGCCAGGCAGCCAGGAATCCAGCCAGGCTGATGATGACGATGATAATCATGACGAGCGCATCACACGTGCACGCGCGCGCGCGCGTGCACGTTCAGTCCACGGCGTGGCGCGCGCACGGCGCGGACCGCCCCGCTCGCTCGGGGCTCTCCAGACAGTCCGCCCGCCTTTGTTGGGGAAAGTAATTAATTAATAAATAGCCTGCTAAAATACATAAATACATCACATCTATTGACACGTTTGGGAACGGTGTGGGAGGAATTGACTGGGTGGTGGAGGGGTTATAGTTTATTGTAATACAAAAATAATTGCATTAAATATTAGATTATCCATAAGAGCGGTGGTTTGGGTTAGATAGCGTAAATATTTAAATGTGTCGTTAAGTTTGCACGTGTTCAGTCACTTCGTTGAGTTATCGCCTATGGCCACGTCGCTTCTGAAAAAGAAGGTAATAGCTCAGTGGGCCTTACCTGGTAAAATAAAAAATGTTTAGTTGTATTAGTATTCTTTAAGCAGTTTGTTTACCTTTCTTAGACTTTGTACTCCTATCGTGTTGTTTCATTGTCGTTGTAACGTTCTGACCCGCCCCATACTGGACATCTGTGATAAAGAGCTGTATAGCTCTTCGGATTCCTCCAGTATAAATACATATTCTGATTCTGATACACGACGATCCAATAATCCAAAATAGTCGAATTGTGGATCGTAATATCGGCCGTGAACGCACGAACGGAGCATAGATCGTGCCCCTACAGCCACCGTGTGAACCGGCTTCGCCACAGCGGTGTCTGCCTTCACCAGGGGCAGGCTCGCTTGAATGATTCTCGCTTTACAAATATGATTACGTCTTATAACGTCGGGTTCATGGGCAAGTGCTGTTAGCGAGCAGCACCTATGAAGGGCACAATGGCACACGGGGGGGGGGGGGTGGGTGACCAGCAGCACGATCGGCCCCTTTGTCTCCCCAGTGGCGATGTTTACACATCGCACCAGGTACTCATTTGAGGCTGAGTCGACCTAGGGAAGGCCCAGGACCGGTTCCTGATAATCGGCACCGGTGTTGGCCGTGAGCGGGAAACGAACCCGGGTCGCCAGGTTCGTAGCGCAGCGTAGCGCTCACCGCTACACCACCGCTCCCCACTACGCACACTCACACACACTCACTCACACTCACTCACACACGCTCACTCACACACACTCACTCGCACACACTCACACACTCACACACGCTCACACACGCTCACACACACTCACACACACACACGCTCACACTCACACTAACTCACACACACACACTCACTCACACACTCACTCACACACACACTCACACACACTCGCTCACACACTCACGCTCACTCACACACACTCACTCGCACACACTCACACACTCACACACGCTCACACACGCTCACACACACTCACATACATACACGCTCACACTCACACACTCACACTAACTCACACACACTCACTCACACACGCTCACACACACTCACACACGCTCACACTCACTCACACACTCACTCACACACTCACACACGCTCACACACACACTCACACACACGCTCACACTCACTCACATACTCGCACACACGCTCACACTCACTCACACACCCACTAACTCACACTCACACACACTCACTCACACACTCACACACGCTCACACACACACTCACACACACGCTCACACTCACTCACATACTCGCACACACGCTCACACTCACTCACACACACCCACTAACTCACACTCACACTCACTCACACACTCACACACACCCACTAACTCACACACACTCACACACTCACTCACACTCACTCACACACGCGACCAATAGTTGCGGTAGCAGCGACCCCCCAGCGAGAGAAACAAAGGCAGCCGGGCGGCTTAATTACACACGGGGCGACATTTGAGGCACACGGAGCCTCGCCATTAGCGGGGGGGGGGGGGTCGCGCCGCGCCTCCAAAATAACCCACAAAGCACGCGTCCCGCTTACATCACAATCAGCACACTTATTTGTTTATTCATACCGGAGGAATCCGATGAGTTATAAAGCGCTTTTTCACAGATGTCCAGGAGGGCCGTGTCAGAAGCTTGTAACAGCAAACAATACACAAACACGATAGGAGTGCAAAGTATAGCCAAGGTAAACAAATCACATAAAACATAAATATATACAAATACAACTAAACAAGTGTTTATCTTGCCAGGTAAAGCCCACTGAGGTATTAACTTGTTTTTCAGAAGCGACCCGCCTATCACAATGATAGCTCAACGAAGTGGCTCATCACGTGGAAATGTATAGCAGCCAAATAATCTCCATGTGGAGGGAGAAACCGGAGGACCCGGAGGAAAAATCCACGCGACCGCCACGAGGAGAGAGAGAGACACGCAAACTCCATCGTGAGTGCCAGGGCCGATCCACCGCTGGACGAAAGCCTCCACAATCAGTCGCACACCCTCAGAGGCTGCGGTGTCAGCGCCTGAGCGGCTGGCGGTGCTGTTCCACATCATCATCATCATGCAGCCTACCGTCCGCCATCAGCCGCGGCGCCACCGTTCGACGCGACGTGGACAACACAAAAATAAAAAATGTAACCCGTAAAAACAAAGTTTTTTACTCTGAATCCTTTATATGCGTGGCGGCTAGAGTCCTCTCGTCCTCTGGCTTGAGATGGCTGCCACCTGTGGGTCAGATGATTGTCTGCCAGCATTAAGCAATTGGTAATTAAATATTTAAAACATTTTCCCTAAACAGTGTCAAATTTTGGAGAGAAAAAAATTCACGAAAATTAATTGTCACGCACAACGAGTCTGTGTGGAAAATGTCAGCTCGATTGGATCACGGGAAGTGTGTTAAAAAACGACCGAAAAATTTGCACGGTCGTAAGCAAGCAAGCAAGCACGCAAGCACGCAAGCAAGCAAGCAAGCGAACTTAATATAAAGGATTTAAAAAGAGGCAAGTCCCGTCTCCGATCCACGGCAAGAGGCGAACAGCCCCACGGAGAAGGCGCCGAGAATCACGGCGGAGCCGATGTCCACGCAGCTGGCACCGAGCGACCAATTACCCCGCGTTGGACGAAATCGTGGGACGCGTGCAACACGAGGGACCGACGACTCGGCACTGACCCACCGGCGGAGGTCCTCGCATTCGACCTCCGCTGTTCATTTGCGGCAAGCACCTTGTCGTGTGCAATGAGCGCGACCTTGCAATGTGTTCGTTCGGCAACCGCAAGCCAGAAGTTGCAGCTCGGCGAGCACTGGACGGACACGGTGGGATCTTCAGGGCCCCGTCACGACACCTGCCAGAGAACTGGGGGGGGACAAGACTGGTCACGGCGACGTGAAGAATAACAACGCAAATCCCTCTCGCCCGACATCTCATCGAGAGCGTTGCTTCCCCTCCATCGGGGCTGCCATTGTGTCCTCAGTCTGGACCAGCGGGCAGCCTCTCTTTGTCACGTGACGCGTGTCCTGCCCGAGCCCTCCCACTTGGCTCAGCAAAGTATTTGGTGGTGGCGGTGATGCGTTGGCAGCGGTGCACAAGCTGCGGTGATGCACGTGGACAATTAACGAACACATTTTTTAAAGCATTCGACAAGAATGACACTGTGGACTGGAAATGTAAAAAACATGAAAAGATAGTGACGACGTTTCGGGCAATGGCCCTTCTTCATCGCACGTAAACAGAGAGGCACAAACAGCCGCGAGTTTAATGCGCGAGCGCGCGTGCACAGCAGGGGGCACAGGTGGTGCATCTGCCGGTCATCTTAGTCAGTTATAATAAAGGCGTGGGGGCGGTGGGGGCTGGGTGAGATCGCGTAAATATAAAAATGTGTCGTTAAACTCGCCACCACCCAACACGGCCAGTGAGTAAGGGTGGTCACGTAAACAAAACGTGTCATATGAGTAACTAGTACAGCACACCGGTGTGTTGGAGAGTAAACCCACAACACTCAGTGACTCACTCAATCTGTGGCACCTACAGGGTCTGTCGCGTAACCTTGCCACCGAGCGCTCGACACTTCACGTGGCCTTCAAGTGCACCTAGCCTGGCACAAGCGCCGTGGTGAGCCTACCGCGAATGGCGGTTGTTGTTGTGTGCGTAGGCACGCGTGTGTCCGCATTCCCGAAATCGTAGCGATTACGATCGCGCGTCACGGTTAAAACGCGTGAGTGTATCGGACCTCCGATCAGCACTGTTGGCTACGTGCGGTGCGAAAGAAGTTGAACGTGCACACGCCGCATGCGAAGTCAGCACCTCGTTGGCGATGGCACCGAGGGGCCCCACGAGCCCACGGTGACAAGCACGCTGCGACACGCGAGCAGCAGCAGCAGCAGAAGAAGCAGGTTTCATCCCCGGGGGGCGGGGGAGGGGGAATGGGGGAGAGGGGGCAGGGGGGAGAGGGGGTAAGGGGGCGAGGGGGGTGGGGGAAGAAGTGGCAGGGGGGAGAGGGGGGTGCCGGCAAGGGGGGGGGCTGTTCCAAATTTATAGCTCGTAATTATGCCTCTAAATGCGTGCGCCACGCGTGACTCAGCGAACGGCAGAGGTTGCTGGGCTCGCTTCAGGGGCTCACAGCCGCCCTGTCGGTACCACAGGAATCTTGAGATTTCAATGAAGCGAAATCATGTTGATGATGATAGTGGGGTTGAGCGGTGGTGCAGCCGTCAGAACACCTCGATCTGAACCCTGGTGACCTCGGCTCTATTCCGCACCACAGCTAATATCACCGGCACCAACATCCTCTCCCTTCACTTTTAACAAGTGGAGATCATTGTCTGTTCTAAGAACCCGCTTTGCATCACCGACAAAAATTCCCCGTGTCGTCTTTAACGGACTGTTTGAGCAAGGGCAGTTAGCGAGCTCCTACGAAGGGCGTCACAGCACACGAGGGGGTGGATGGCCAACACAGACACCCCACCGCCTTTGTCTCCCTAGTGACGATTGTATACACTGCAGCAGGTACGCATCTCGGGCTGAGTCGACCTAGAGGAGGCCTAGGGCTAGCGCAGATATTCGCCACTGGTGTTGTTGGCCATGAGCGGCACTCGAAATCGGGTCATCGGGTTCGTAGCGCAGCGCGCTAACCGCTGCACCACCGCTCCCAATTTTGCATCGGCATCAAATCCACGAGTACAATCTCTCCCGCTCTCCATGTATACCAACCTCAAAACCGCTCTTCCCTCCCCCCATGCCCAAACCCCCTCCTCCTCCTCTACCCCCCCCCTCGTCCCCATCCCTCCTCCGAGCTCAGTCTCCGTGTTGTCTCTGCTGCCTCGGGGCGAGCTCAGAATAGTGGCGTGACGCGAGGCGGCCCAGGCGGGGCGGGCGGCGCGTCGAGACGAGCGCAGGGAGCTGCCGCGCCTCGCTCCCTGCCTCGTCCTCCTGCGTCTACCAGAGCCGTGCGCAGGCGGTGCAACTGCGCCCGGGATCCACGCGGCGGGTCGCGGACGGTGACGGATTTTCTACGGGGCGGGGTCGATGGGGGGGGCATCTTAATTTGATTCCTCCCACCAGGTCCCATGCCACAACACGCAACTGCACTGTTGTTTATCTTTTTTTTTTAAACCAAATTGTCATTATTTTTAATACGCCACGAATATAATATTATCCCAGAAGAGACACGACGTTTTGTTGCTAATCCACTGCTGAGTCCAGGTTCTCCCTCGCCGCCCGGGTCGTGGGAATTATTCGACCGTTCGGGGTCAGTGAAGACGGAGCCGCTTGGAGAGACGGCGGGGTCAGATGTTGACCCACTGCCCTCTGCTGTGGCCCCGCAGCCTGTAGCACCTGTTGTGCACGACGATGGCCCAACGTCTGTGCAAACGATCCAGGTTCACCCGCCCGCCCCGCCTCCTCCCCTTCCTTGGCTTCAGAATTCTGGCGTTGAGCCAGAGACATTCGGGTTCATGTTGCCACCGTGATGGGTTAAACAAAATAACGATTGTAATGTAGCCATTCGTCAACAGATGCCTCATCCATCGAGCAATCAGCACCACCATCTAATAGCTCGGCTTTAATAAGTGCACATTATTTTCCATCCTGAGAACCCATTCTGCGCCAAAGGCAAAGGTCCCCCGTATAGCGTGTAACATACTCTTGGGGCAAGTGCTGTTAGCGAGCGTCTCTTGAAGGGCGTCGCAGCACGCGAGGGGGCGGATGGCCAGCAGCTACACCCGGCCGCCTTTGTATCCCTCGTGACGATGTGGCGTCAATTTTTCTCCGGTTTTTCCCTTCACATTAGAAACGTGCGTTTAAATTATTTGGCTGCGTAAATTCCCACGTGACGAGCCACTTCGCTGAGCTATCATTTGTGATAGCCAGGCCGCTTCTGAAAACGAGCTATTTAGCTCAGTGGTCTTTACCGGGTAAAATTAAATAGTTTAGTTTTAATTAAGATTCTGTTGTGTGTGAGTAGAGTGTCAGTATACAAGAGGATCACTGTCTGTCTGGTTGACACCACCACCACCACCAATTCGCAGTGGAATGTGGTTCTTAGGCATGTCCTGAAGTCTCAAGGGAGACTCGCTTTCTCGACTGGCTTGGCAGATTCTTATTCCCGAGGCCAAACACAACAGCGACGGGGCGTGTCTGACACTTTGCGGGTTTTTATTTTGTGCTGATCGCGCAGCCAGCTCGCTCGCAGCTGATGCAACGCGTCTGTCCCACTCTGGCTGCGCTACGAACCCCGGGACGCGAGTTCGATTCCCGCACGATTGTGACCATTGATTCCACGCCTCTCGCAGCGCAGTGCGCTGCGCGATTGGTTTCATTCGCAGCCGGAACCAACTCTACGTGGCGGCTGATATCCTGAAGCAGAGAACCAGTCATGGGACTTCTGTGACAAAGAGCGATGTGGGCTCACCGGATTCCTACAGAAATAAATAAATAAATAGCTGCGCTTCTCCCACCCGCATTGCCCGTCTGTGGTGCAAAACGAACTCTCACAGCTGACGCAGCCGCGGGGAGGCCTTCATCCAGCAGTGGATCGACGAAGATCATCTTCTTTGTTGTTGTTGTTGTTGTGTTTGTGCCCCCTCCCCAAACCCAGGAGCTCGTTGGTCCCGAGCCAGCTCCATCGACGACCGCGTGCCGGGATTGTAGCGTGGACGCCCCCCCACCCAGAGACGTCGTTCGTGCTCAGGGCTCCCACATGACGCACCTCGACCCCGAAGCGCGCCCAGGCCGCGTGCTGCTCACGTGACCGCCGTCTGGCGGTCGCACGAAGCGCGCGTGCTTGGCCCGGCTATGCACTCTCCACCGCGACTGTTTGCCGACGGTGGTGGTGGTGGGGATGGCGGCGTCGGGGAGGGGGTCACATTGGGTGGTGGAGATGCGGTGTGGAAGGTGGGTGAGGGGGTGGGGGCTTGGGAGAGGGGAGGGGGTGGGGGCTTGGGAGAGGGGAGGGGGTTAGACAAACAGCTCTCGCGCCAAAGCACGCGGGGTGCGTTCCATCGGTCCGCGTGCGTTCTTGGACACTCGCTCACGTGCCCGCCGCCTTCCTTTCAAACCCCACCCCCACTCACTGCCCCCACCCCTCACTGCTCCCACCCCGTGCGCCCCCCCCCCCTTCCCTTTTCCATATCCCATCATCTGCTCACCGCCTGCACTCGTCCACCCGATACTGCCCCCCACCCTCAGCTTTCCGTCACTTCGTGGCACCGCGACTCTTCGTCGAGCGAAGCATCGTGACCACGTGACTGTCGCCTACGTTGAAGATCAGCCGAGAGGCGTTGTCTTGTTGGGCGACGGGACGCACTCACGGCACGTGTTTAACGCGCCCCCGGTCTCCGATGGAATGTACATCGACCATACCGCGATAGACTTTGATTAGAGCCATATATAGAGTATATAGAGTAATACTCATAGAATCTATAGAGTAATGTAAACACTCATAGACTCGTCACTGATCGGATGTCTCCGGGCCGTATTTTCAGACTCGAACTGAGACTTGAAGTCGGCTCGTGAGACTCATGGATCCGGCTCTTGGAGAAGAATGACCACAGCTCAGGATGTTGTATGCACTGCGTGTGTGTCACTGTGTGTGTGTGTCACTGTGTGTGTGTCACTATGTGTGTGTCACTGTGTGTATGTCACTGTGTGTGTGTCACTGTGTGTATGTCACTGTGTGTGTGTCACTGTGTGTGTAACTGTGTGTGTGTCACTGTGTGTGCCACTGTGTGTGTGTCACTGTGTGTGTATGTCACTGTATGTGTGTCACTGTGTGTGTGTGTCACTGAGTGTATGTGTCACTGTGTGTGTGGCACTGTGTGTGCGTGTCACTGTGTGCGTGTCACTGTGTGTGTGTGTGTCACTGTGTGTGTGTCACTGTGTGTGTGGCACTGTGTGTGTGTGTGTCACTGTGTGTGTGTCACTGTGTGTGTGTGTCACTGTGTGTGTCACTGTGTGTGTGTCACTGTGTGTGTGGCACTGTGTGTGTGTCACTGTGTGTGTCACTGTGTGTGTGTCACTGTGTGTGTCACTGTGTGTGTGTCACTGTCTTTGCGTTGAACTTCGGTCGCACCGTACGTAGCCAACCGTTGCTATTCGGAGGTGCGCCGGTCGCCGATGTAACTCTTTGAAACGAAAGTTGCGTCTTCTCAGAAAATATTCCCTTCAAATCCTCCCCGTTGACCAATGTTCTCCACGTCCACTCAGTGAGATATTAAAGCAACCCCGACGACTCCCCAGCCGCTGTGAATGTGTAGCCACTGTGTCACTGTGGAAGTTGTTGGGCTTGAGCTGGACACTACTTGACACGTCGCTGGGACGCTTCGTGGGCCGCAGCGTGCCGAGAGCGAACTGCCTCGCAGCCGCTGGGCTCGACTCGTGCGTGTCGTGGTTAGGGCGCTGCGCCACGAACCCGGCGGTCCGAGATCGATTCGCGCTCACGGCCAACGCCAGTGACGTATATCCGAACTGGTCCTGAGACTCCCCTAGGTCGATTCAGCCTCAAATGAGTACCTGGTGCAGTGTATAATCAACATCGCCACTAGGGAGACAAAGGCGGTCGGAAGTGGTGCTGGTCACCCACCCCCTCGTGTGCCGTGCCGGCCTTCACAGGTTCTCGCTAACAGGACTTGCCCCAACAGTCTATTGAGGCTCAACGGGCGATCTTTGTCTTTGTGTATCTTTGTTGGGTGTATAAATGATGTGCCCGCGTGTGTGCGTCAGCGTGTGTGTGCAGGGGGAGCGGTGGTGCAGCGGTTAGCTTACAATGAGTACTTGGTGTGGTGCGTAAACATCACCACTAGGGAGACAAAGGCGGCCGGCAGCAGTGTGGGCCACGTACCGACTCGTGCACCTTCAAATGCAACAGCACTCTCCCCAAAAACCTCTTACAGCCTATATGGGAGATATTTGTCTTGCCTTTGTGTACGCGAGCACGCGTGTGTGTGTGCACGTGTGAGCACACGTGTGTGCACGCGTGTGTGTGTGTGCACGTGTGTGTGTGCACGTGTGTGTCTGTGCACGTGTGAGCACACGTGTGTGCACGCGTGTGTGTGTGTGTACGTGTGTGTGTGCACGTGTGTGTGTGTGCACGTGTGTGTGTGTGCACGTGTGTGTGTGTGTGCACGTGTGTGTGCACGTGTGTGTGTGTGTGCACGTGTGTGTGTGTGCACGTGTGTGTGTGTGAGCGCGCGTGTCCGAGCCCAAACTGAACATTCCGTTCACGAGCAGTGGACCCGGTTTACCCCTGGAGCGATCTGGCCGCAACCCTCCCTCCCTCTCGCTCTGTCTGGACGTCTGGACGTCCGATCTAACTGCTGATGCGCCTGACTCATTACCAGTCTGCGCTGGTTTATCATCTGGTATATCATTAGGTGGCGACCTGAGTTCGATCTCCAACCACGGCCAACAGGATATACGTGAACCGGTTCTGGGCCCGACGGCCTTCAGCGAATCCGGACCGACCCGGGGGGTGAAGTATGGTCATACAGCCCCGATGGCGTGGAGAGAGCATAAGCCCCCGAGTCGATTTACAAAGGGCGGCAAGTGATGTATTGTCATTACCATCATTCTATACTCCTCCATGAATTGGAAAATGAATATGAGACGGTGAAGCCAATTGACGCCTGGTGCTGTATCGCTCTCGTGATTGTGACGTGCCGTGAGTGGGCTGGCAGGTGCCGTGGATGATGCCCGCAACCTGGCACGGGAGAAATGCGTTGCGCAGACAAAGAACATCAACACCGACTGGGCCACCATGACAGACGTCTCCGCGCGTAGATACACGTCCTCAACCAATCACTGTTGTTGTTGTTGCTGCTGCTGCTGCTGCTGCCGTGGGAGAGTTTGCCGATGCTGCGGCTGTGTGATGCTCGGAGTTCACGTGTGTCGTCTCTGTCTGGATGCATGGATGTGTATATCAGGGGACCTTTTTATTGCCAGTATCAAACTATGAGATGTACGAAAATGTTTTGACCCTTTCCGTTAAGATGTCCAGACCAGAGCATGTGTGTTGTTTGCATGTTCACCACATGTGACATGTGTGTGGTTATTGCGGACTTGATTCCTTGATCAAGGTTTCTGTTTGGTGTTTAAACATCTCAACCGCTGTTGTACTGCCAGAAAGTGTAAAACGTGTTATTATTTGCCACGTGTGTGCATGTTGAACTTGTTTCGCAGCGTGCCTAGCCAACCGTGCTAATCAGAGTTGCGGAGGGAAGTATAACAACGTAAACACAAAACGCAGTTCTAAAGAAATTAGTTCGTCAATCTAGATGATGGTTTAAAAGTGCACAGCCCCAGTGGCTGCCTAATATCGGAAAGAAGAGCGTTCCAGACGGCCGCAAAAGCTGATCTGAACGCGCGCGATGCAATGTGGTAACCGCCGTCTTCGTTCGATGGCTATCACCCAGTAACTTCTTTCGCGCCGTACGTAGCCAAGCGTGCTAATCGGCGGTGTGATTCGGCAAGAGGGTCCGCGATATACAACAGCCTGGGTGCGACCACCGTGCGAGACACATCACATATTGGGACATCACTCTGACCGAATGCCGCCCCCCCTGAGCTGATAATGTCATTACCACGCCACTGATACCACCGGCTAATCCTCTAAGCTCATTATTTGCAAACGTCCAAGTGTGTGTGTGGCACCGCAGCAATTGAAGATTCGCTGATGTGCAGCTGCGCTAAAAGACACGAACAGCATATCTCTCAATCAGTTCAAGCATCCCGTAAAGTCACGTGACGTGTGTGGCCACACCCACTCTGAATCCCTCCCCTGTCCCAGCCCCCTGGGAAAACAGACGCTGCTGCTGCTGCTCCGCGCAGTTCGTTTCTGCTCGCTTCTTCCTTCTCTCTTCTCCCTCTCGTCTCTCGACTCTCATCACCATCACCACCGCCCTGTCATCTTGGCCCGATCATTCCTCCCTCTCAAGCCCGGCGCTCCTTCTCTCTTCCTGCTGCTCATCTTGGGCTGTGTCCTCATTGTTCAGGGGACTTCAGTCACGGCGTCCCCTCCCTTTCTCTTCTCTCTTCCCTTCCCCGCTCCTTTCTTTGTTTCCATACACGATACCCTTGAACCTACCCCCCTCCCCGTGGTGTAACAACGAGGAATGGCTTCCTACAGGCCGACCGCGTGAGCCGTGCCGAGCACCCGGTGGCTGCTGCTGCGTATTCGCAGAAGGAATTGGAGGCTTCTGCCTCAACTTCTCTTTGTGGTTAGTTGGTTGTTCTTCCCCCGCACCTCTGAGTATCACAGTTGGCTACGTACGGTGCGAAAGAAGTTCGACACACATACAAAATACATACATCAACCCTGGAGCTTGCCCGACTGTCCGCCCCACCAAAATCCACCAGCGCGTGGCATTCGTCAACACTTCACGCTCACCTCTCTCTGGAGCTGATCGGGAGTAGGAGGGGGGGAGTTGAGGGATGGTTCTGGAGACGTTGGGCCGTGGTGTTCACGGTCACCTTCTGCTTTGACAGCAGAGGTCTCACTCGAAATGAGCCGGGCGGAGTTATAATTCGATCTGCCGTGCAAAGGTCACGACGCACGAGGTCGATTGCTGCCGGCAAAATGTCACGGGGAAATATCGCCCCTCCAGTTTCTACTTCAACATCAATAACTAAATAAACGGCTTCAATGTCGCTGATATGGACAAATATGAAGTGCATGTCACGAATAGAAATGCTTGGGCAATAGAGGATGCACTGTGGCCTGTAGAACCCAGCCACCGAGGGTCGCGTGCTCCCCACGCCTTCAGCAACCCCACATTCACCCAGCCTGGTGAAATATTAGTCGAGGGTTTGCCCTTCCTGGCAATAAAACAGGCGGTTTAACACGTAGGAGGCTTTCGCGATCAATATAATCCATAATACAGGTTTTTGGGTTAGATTACGTATATAAATGTGTCGTTAAAGCCCGCCACCACCCGACACAGCCAACTAGTAAGGGTTGTCACGTAAACAGAACGTGCCAATTCGTCACTCGTACAGCACTAACCGATGTGTTGAAGAGGCAAGCCACCCGCATGTGTATCTGCGTTGTACATACACAGACAAAGACAAAGATCCCCCTATATCCTGAACAGACCGTTCGGGCAAGTGCTGTTAGTGAGCACCTATGAAGGCCAAGACGGCACGCGAGGGGTGGGTGGCCAGCTGCACGCCCGGTCGCCTTTGTCTCCCTCGTGGCGATTGTTTTACACAGCGCACCAGCTACTCATTTGAGGTGGCTTAGGGACGGCCCAGAAACCGGTTCAGAGAATCGTCACTGGTGATGGCCGTGTACCGCTCCCCACACACACAATCACACAAACACACCACACACGCATTCGTTTTTAGACGGAGTAGCGTTTTTGTTTAGTCTGTGTCTTGGTGGACTTTGAGATGCATTAGGATCTGTCCCTCCTCACCCCCCCCCACACGCACAGACGCTAACGAGCGCGTGCCACAACGCATCACCCATCACGCGTCCCTCTGAGCGGATTCGACTCCGAGTCTGAGCAAAGCGTTCCCTGCAACTCGGGCAGAGGAGCGGCGAAACTCTCTGGACGAGACGAGATCGCTCCGAATAATCCGTCGCAAAAGGTCATCCTTTTTGTAGGCTGAAGGCGCAGCCCTGAAATGTCTTGCTCGTGCCACTGCTTGCAGAACGGGGCATCCACCCCGAGCGAGGCCTCCTTCTCCACGCTGGGCAGACGTCGTGAAAGAGGTGGAAGTGCCCACACTTTACCCCACCACACACGCACGCACCGTGGAATGACGAGTGCCGTCCCCATTGTCCTGGCTCGGGGTTGGAGACACGTCACAGTTTTGTTTTCACTGCCCCTCGGGGACAACGAGACGGCGACCTTTGGATTGCAAAATATAGAATAGTCGACGTTTCGGGCAATGGCCCTTCTTTACAGCGACACAGAAGCAGCCATGTGAAGATGTGAGAGGTTTTTTTTTTGTTACAAGACAGGTGATTTTTTCTCCCGTTCCATTCAGCATCATCCAATGCATCATGTATTATTCACCCGCCTTATTATCTGAAGTCCTGTACACGACGACGGCGATGATGATGATCATAATGATGATGATGATTATTACTTGAGCACGGCGTCGCCCTAGGGAATTCACTCGTCATATCTCTATTGCAAGCTAGATTAATTTTCTTTGTAAATACCATTCAATACATGTGTTGTTTGCAAAGAGAGCCGCTATTATCCCAGCTGTCGACCCTTGCGAATGATAATAATGATGATGACGATGATGTCACTGGAAAATTGACGGCGAAGTAACAACGCGTGGCGCAGAGCTCAATTAGTACGCATAGCAGCTTCATAATGAGCCGTGACCTCTCCACTGTATGTATGCTGAACTTCTTTCGCACCGTACGTCGCCAACCACGCTAATCGGAGGTGCTGGGGAAGGACAAAAAACCAAACACAATGAGCAGTTACCAAGAAATTATTTTTCAATCTCGATGATGATTTGAAAGTGCATCATAGCTCCAGTCGGGTCCTAATATCGGAAGGAAGAGGCGTTCCAGACGACCGCAGAAGCGCATCTGGAAGCGCCGCGTGACGATGACGATGATGACGATGATGATGACGATGATGACGACGATAATGACGACGATGACGATGATGACGACGATGATGACGATGATGACGACGACGATGATGACGACGATGACGATGATGACGACGATGATGACGACGATGACGATGATGACGATGATGATGACGATGACGTGGTGACCTCCGCCTTCTTTGTTCCACGGCTTCGCAGCCAGAAGCTGCCGCTGCTGCTCCAGCTGCTGCTGCTCCTGCTACTGCTGCGAGGATGGCCGCAGTTCGCGTGATGGATTCCGCTCCCTGACGAGGTCAGCAAGGAATTGTGGCCACTACTGACGCGCTCGTCAACAACACTGCCTCAAAGTAAAAACGCGTGTATGCAATGGGTAACGTTTCGAGCAATGGGCCTTCTGCATAGCACGTGGCAGTGTTCTTGACGAGTGTGTTGATGTCTTCAATTGCGCTCGCGCACCACTGCCGACTCAACAGCTTTATCACCAAACACCACCACGTGTTATGAGGAAGGTCGATTGCCCAAAACGTCGTCTTTTACATTGTATTTCCTTTTAAGGCCATACACAGCGTGTTCCTATTGGCGAATGTGTTGCATTTGTTGTGTTATTATTTACGTTTTTGTTAGGCGCAGCAGACCAAACAAAGGGCTTCATAGCACCAAACAGAGATGCACAAACCATCTCTAGTTCATCTAACATAGGAAGTCAGTAGGTTGTTAGTTTATTTCTAAGCTGGAGAATCTCAACGGTCAGACGCAGTTCGTCAGGCAGAAAGTTGCGAATCTCAGAATCTCTCTGTGTGTTCTGCAGGAGAATCCGACCAACTATGAAGCTCAGAAATCCAGTAGGGACACGGGGTGAGAACGTCACAACAACAACAACAAGCAGTACAACAACACGACATCACTGCAAAGCATAGTCAAGGTAAACACATCGCTTAAAACATATAAACATTTACATAAATAAAACCAAACAAAATATGAGGGCCAAGGACTGACAAATCCCGCGCTCCGAGTGTGTTTTTGTGTCATCAAGTTGTTGCCGAACGCGTGCCTGGCAGAGGGGGGGGCATGGGCGCGTCGTCTGAGGCGCCTCACGCTCCGGCAGGGGTCGTCACGCTGCACCCAGCATGGGTGACATGTCGAGGCGACCGCGTGACGGCGCGCTTCGTGAATCCGTCAACAGGGACTTGTTCACTGCGCGTGTGCGGCACTGCCAACGCAGCAGCAGCAGCCCCTCCGATGAGCAAGGTTGGCTGTGTACGGTGCGAAGGAAGTAAGGTCACCGTACACACATCGACAGCATCGTTCATTGACTATCTTGACCATCAGTACGATGTCTGTAGTGTTGGCGATGCTCTCGAATCCACGTCATCGCCTGCCTCGCCTCCCTCCTCCTCCACCGTGTCTCCCAGTGGAGCTGCAAGAATTGATGGCGACGAAAAACATCCACATCTTCCCCAAAACGCGACCCACTCCTTCGGTTGTGGCGTAATCGAGACGGCAGATGTTTGAATGCCGCGCTGAACATGAGAACTCCGTGCAAGCTCCACCGAGGCGCTGACAGCTGCACTACCGGCGGCTACGCCAGGGATCGGGCAACCACAACAACAACAACAAGAGACATTTTTCGTCGAATTCGCGAGCAAAAAAAACACCTCAATATTTCAAGAGCCCCACTGCAATGTGACTACGAGACGGAATTCCTGAATAAATAACTTCACAAAGCAGCCCTTGATGAGCCGCAGCTTGCCGACCTCTGCCCATGGTGAACTGGACTCCCATGGTGAACTAGACGTCCATGGTGAACTGGACTCCCATGGTGAACTGGACGTCCATGGTGAAGTGGACTCCCATGGTGAATTGGTGAATTGGACTTACATTGTAAACTGGACTTCCATAGTGAACTGGACTTCCATGGTTAATTGGACTCCCATGGTGAACTGGACTTACACTGTAAACTGGACTTCCATGGTGAACTGGACTTCCATGGTGAACTGGACTTCCATGGTGAACTGGACTTCCATGGTGAACTTGACTTTCATGGTGAACTGGACTCACATGGTGAACTGGACTTCCATGGTGAACTGGACTCACATGGTGAACTGGACTCCCATGGTGAACTGGACTTCTATGGTGAACTGGACTCACATGGTCAGGGGTCGCCAACCAAACTAACAATGAGACGTTTGTATTTTCGATTTCAAGAGCCGCACTGCAGCCCTCAAAGAGTAGCAACGCGGCTCTGCAGCCCCTCGGCTTGTCAAGCCCTGGGCTATACACCCTCGAACAAACTGTGCCTGCGTTCTTGTTGTTCTTGTTGTTGCTCTTCTTGGTTATTTCGGTAAAGTCACGTAGAAGGGAAATAATAAAATAATAATAGTAAAAATTAATAAAATACAATCCTCCTCTAACCCAGCTTAAATATACGCTGCCAAGCCTGGTGGTGTTCATTCAGACGCTGTCTTTCTGACAGACCTGTTCTTCACCTGAGGACGGCTGCTTGCGTTGTGGCCGAAACGTCGTGAGAATTGTATTTTATTATGTTTATTTTTTATTATTTTATTATTTCCCTTCTACGTGGCTTGACCGAAAGAACCAAGAAGATGAATCCCTGCGGTCACGAAAGAAGCTTTACATCGAAATTTATAATTTGTTGTTATTGTTGTTGTCTAACGTCACGAAGCAGTCGTTGCAGGGGCGCATGCGGATTTGTCTTCATCCAACAGTGGAGCGCTAATGAGGTGTAAACCATCGTTACATCGCTTCCTCGTCACAGCTGACAAGCTAAGCAGGCGTTGAGTCTGGCTAGTACTTGGATGGGCGACCATCACAGTGCATCGCGACGTCGTGGAGTCGACTGCCAGGCGACGTTGTCACCAGGGGCAGTGCAGGACGAATCAATTGTTGTACTGCACGATACCCAACGTCTATGCTCCTTCCCCCTTCACGAATATGCACTGACCAGCGTGGTGAAGTATGGTCATATAACCCTCCATCGGAACGGCAGAGGATAGTTAAAGATCTGTGCATTATAACAACAATAATTGTTAGTTTTTATTACCGAAGAACAATGACGCAGATGAGTAGCTTTGCACTTGGCCTCATGAGTTTATACTACGTCTGTTGTGTTCGTGTGTGTGTACGTGTGTGTACGTGTGTGTCTGTGTACGTGTGTGACTCGCTTGGAGCGGTGGTGCAGCAGTTAACGCGCCGCGCTACGAAACGGCCACCCGAGTTCGATTCTCGCTCACGGCCACCAACAACAGCGACGATTATCTGACTTTGGGCATCACCCAGGTCGACTCATCCCCAAATGAGTCCCTGGCGCGGTGCGTAAACATCGCCACTTGGGAGACAAAGGCGGCCGGGCGTGCTGTTGGCCACTCACCCCCTCGTGTGCCTTGCCGACCTTCATAGGTGCTCGCTAACAGCACTTGCCCCAACAGCCTGTTGAGGTTACAGTGTGGGGGGGATCTTTGGCTGTGTCTTTTTCTCGCTGGTTAACACCTTAGGAGCTTCCGCGGATGTCTCTCTTGGCAGTACATCTGCACAGAGCCGTGGTTCGCGTTGTCTATTTACCGGAGGGGGTTCCCTTTCAATTGAGCAAAGGCGAGGGACGGTGGGTGGGGTGGAGGGGGGGCTCTGGCGTGGCGTTGGATGAGGTTGGGGGGTGTGTGGGTGGGGGGTGGGGGGGTTCACGAGCATGGACCCTCATTGTCGCCGTAGTTTACCCGCGTGCATTGTGTCCCTCGCTAGAGGCGCCTGCACCTGCGCGCGCCGCCTAATTGCCGCGCGCGTGACGGAACACGCCCCCCCCCCTCGATCCTTCTGCCCCCTCCGCACCCATCGCAGCCCCCTCCGGACTCACTCGCCCACCCCCCACCTCCCCTTTCATCTCCCTCCCCCCTATCCCACAGCCTCACTCTTTCCTCTCTCCCGGTCCTCTCTCTCTCTCTCTCCTGCACTGTGTTCCTTTTTTAGGTGGATCTCCGTTCTCCCCCCCAACTCTCCACCCATTGCTCTCTCCTCTCTCTCTGCCCGCCTCTCTCGCACCGCACTCCCGTTTGGCGATGAGCACGGTGGATCTGACGCAGCAGCCACGATACACCTGCGAGTAGCAATCCCTCAAACCTCCTCCATGGCAAGGATCACCTCGTGGGTGTGTGGGATCGACCTCAGGCTAAATCCCAAGCGAGCCGGAGCGAGGCCACGTGGCCCACTCAGACTCAGAATCTTTATTGAGACTGCAGGAGGAATCCGATGAGCTATGAAGCTCTTGTTGTCACAGATGTCCAGCAGGGGCGGGTGGTCAGCGAGTTACATCAACAGACAATACACAATTCGATATGTCGTGCAAGACAGAGACGAGGTAAGCAAGTCACTATACGTAAATAAATAACGCAGATTCGTACACATTGCACAAGTACATACATTCCTGCCGATTTGTCAACACCAATTGCAATCTTGGGCAAGACATCAAAACAACAACAACAACAAAAGCCCCAGACCACACCAAGACAACAGACAGTCCACAAATTATATTGCCCATTAGCATTGAACTATCGCCACTACCACTAACACGTGCGTAACCAGCGCGGGGAAGTATGGTCAAACAACGCCGGCAGGCTGCGCAGCGTGTTGATGCCCTCGTGCAGACAGATGTGGATTGACATAAGGAGACGCGCAAGAACGGAACAAAGCATCTGGGTGAAGACATGTCATCGTTGGAATGTGCGTACAGGTCACGTGTCGCCTGGATTGGCATTGGTGAAGTCACACGTCGTCTGCCTTGAAAGCTCACCTCTATGAACTGGCCTCCACCCCCACTTCTAGCCGCTTACCCAGCTGGCTCTGTTCATTCACTGCTTTCTACGGATGAAATGCGCCTCACAAATGTAAATTGGTATTATTATTGTGTACCAAGAACGGACCTGTCACGGCTCGGGATAGGTGTTGAATTACGTAAAAACGCAGCACGCATCTCTCACTCTCTCCCACTCAACCCCATTATCGCCAGCCTCATCGCTGGCTACAGCAACGCGTCTTTTACTAAGGGCCACGTAATTGTATAACGCTTGATCCATCTCTCTCTCACTCACTATTTCACTCTCTCGCTCCCCCCTCCCTCCCTCCGTGTCGTGCGTAACCCGCGCGTGTCACGTGGTGTCACTGCGCGCGTGCACGCGCAGTGCCTTCCGGCTGTGTGCGCGAAGGTTGTGCGCCACGCAACAAAGACAAATGTCCCCCGTGTAGCCTTCACATAATTTTGTGGCAAGTGCTGTTTGCGAGTTGCGGCTACCTATGAAGGCCGGCACAATACGCGAGGGGGTGGGTGGCCGGCACCACGCCTATGTTGTTCTTCCAGTGGCGATGTTTTCACACCGCATCAGCGAAATAAATTTAGGCTGGGTCAATCTAGCGGAGGCCCAGGACCGGTTTACATAATTGTCACTGATGTTGGCCGTGAGTGGGAATCGAACTTGGATCGCCAGGCTCGTAACTCAGTGCGCAAACGACTGCACTATTCACATATATACTCCACGTTTATGTGCAGTATGTGCATAGTGTAGCTCACCCTCGCATATACAAACACACGCGCGCTCACATACTCACACACGCACACATTCGCACACAAACAAAAACACAGACACACACTCAAGACAACAGCCGCTATTCGTCACTTAAGTGATGGCGACGTCACATAATTGCTTGTGCCAGGCTAGGTGCACTTTGAGGCCGGTGACGTGCCCAAGGCTCGCTGTCAGGAGGCCAGGGAGCAGACCCAGGTGTCTGGGTGAAGTGAGACGGAGCTGACTGCTAAGATGCGCCCACTCACAGCCCACCCGCAATGTCGCCGTGCTGTGTGTTTACCTGGCCAGCAGCGTCTTCCACAAGCCACCCTCCGTTGCAAATGGTGTTGTCTGGACAGCGTCGATAGCAGTAATCGGTACCACATCTACGTCTCTGTTCTCCAGCCCGTTCAGTGCCCATTTAGCAACCTGCCGCCCACTCTATCCAGCCAAACTTGAGTCTGTCAGTCTGCTCTGGCGTTCTGTGGCGGGGCATGCGAGCTGCGTGACGCGACGCAGACAATGCAACCTCAACTGCCGAAAGGAGCTCACCGATGGGACTGTGCCCATATTTTTTTGTTGTTTAAGGAACTCCGAGCTCCTTACACGACCCATGACACGAATAATCATGAACAATTAAGATAAGCAGGCAAAGTATATATCTTCGCAACTCTCCACGTAAAATATATATTTACTTCTGATTAGCACGTACGGTGCGCGATAGAAGTTCAACATACACGTGAGTTTGTTTAGATCATAGCTGATGGTGATATCGTTTGCCTATAATTTGCATGTATCGTGAATCTTCGGAATCGATATTAAAAGATGAATCGATGCTTCATTGCAGTTCCTAGTTCAGGATAGTCCGTTGATGGTGACTGGTTAACCCTCCTCCCCTCGTGCCCCAGCAACGTCACAAACTACCCACTGCCCACTCACCAAAGGTCACTCACCAACTCCCTCACCCTCACCACTGCTCACTCATCACAGGTAACTCACCAACTCCCTCACCCTCACCACTGCCCACTCACCAAAGGTAACTCACCAGCTCCCTCACCCTCACCACTGCCCACTCACCAAAGGTAACTCACCAGCTCCCTCACCCTCCCCACTCCTCACTCACCAAAGGTAACTCACCAACTCCTCACCTTCACCACTGCCCACTCACCAAAGGTCGCTCACCAGCTCCCTCACCCTCCCCACTGCCAACTCACCAAAGGTCACTCACCAACTCCCTCACCCTACCCACTCCTCACTCACCAAAGGTAACACCAGCTCCCTCACCCTCCCCACTGCCCACTGCTCACTCACCAAAGGTAACTCACCAGCTCCCTCACCCTCACCCTCCCCACTGCTCACTCACCAAAGGTCGCTCACCAACTCCCTCACCCTCCCCACTGCCCACTCACCAAAGGTAACTCACCAGCTCCCTCACCCTCCCCACTCCTCACTCACCAAAGGTCGCTCACCAGCTCCCTCACCCTCACCATCCCCACTGCCCACTCACCAAAGGTAACTCACCAACTCCCTCACCCTCCCCACTGCCCACTCACCAAAGGTAACTCACCAGCTCCCCCAACCCGCACCCCGCACGGCCCAACCCTCTCTGCCCGGAGATCGGAAACATTCTTTCCGATCTCGACAACGGCTTTTAAAATTCTCGGGAGCGGCCAGACCAAAAGAATGCACATTTTCTGAAAACACTTCAATAAAATCAAGCTGGAGTATGCAATATATTTGAAACGAAAATGCACGTTTTATTCCAAATCAGATCCAATTAATTTCAGTGGTTTCTTAAAATCGATTTAAAGTGATATGCGATTTTATTGCATTTTATGCGATTGCGCTTGCTGATAAAGGTGTCGAGTACGTAACGTCGATCTGATTTGTAATTGACGTCACGGACAAATTACCTGCTCGCTCAACGTCAACACACAGCCAACATTTGCTGTTGAGTCAGGCCGCGTGGTCGATGGTCTCATACCAACATTGTTCTCGTCGTCGTGAACCCTCCACCACCCGACGGGAACGTCGCGCCTACCCAGATACCATTCGTACGCGACCGACGCATCGATCGAATTCTCACCACTAAAGCTGCAGCCCATTGCGACGAGTCACAATGTAGTGGAAGTTCAACGGTGGTGGTGGTGCTGGTGGTGGTGTTGGTGGTGGTGCTGGTGGTGGTGCTGGTGCTGGTGGTGCTGGTGGTGGTGGTGCTGCTGGTGGTGCTGGTGGTGCTGGTGGTGCTGGTTGTGCTGGTGGTGGTGCTTGTGGTGCTGGTGGTGGTGGTGATGGTGGTGCTGGTGGTGCTGGTGGTGCTGGTGGTGGTGCTTGTGGTGCTGGTGGTGCTGGTGGTGCTGGTGGTGGTGGTGCTGGTGGTGCTGGTGGTGCTGGTTGTGCTGGTGGTGGTGCTTGTGGTGCTGGTGGTGGTGGTGATGGTGGTGCTGGTGGTGCTGGTGGTGCTGGTGGTGGTGCTTGTGGTGCTGGTGGTGCTGGTGGTGGTGGTGCTGGTGGTGCTGGTTGTGCTGGTGGTGGTGCTTGTGGTGCTGGTGGTGGTGGTGCTGGTGGTGCTGGTGGTGGTGGTGCTGGTGGTGGTGGTGCTGGTGGCGCACTGCGCTGCAAACCCCGGCGACCCGAGTTCGATTTCCGCTCTTCGCAGCCACCACGAGTATCTGAACCGGTTTCCTGGGCCTCGCCTGGATCCACTCGGCCTCAAATGGGTAGCCGGTTCGGTGGGTCGACATCGTCACCGGGGAGACGAAGGGGGCCGGGCGTGTCGCGGGCCCCCCAAGCCCTCCTGCACCCTGCTGGGTGCGCTTTCCTCGGTGCTACTCGCTCACCGCACTTGCCCCGGACAGTCTGTTGAGGCTACACGGGGGATCTTTGTCTTTGCGTGGTATTTAATCATCTGGCACGAGTCACGGGCATGAAGACTGCACCCACACTCTGGAGTTACACAGAGAGCAAGTTTCCGCTCACGTAACTTTGTTGTTGCATTCTTAAAGTCTTTCGCAATATCCCGTTATACGAACTGCAAGCTTTGGGCCGATGCCTGCGTAAAGTTCTAACTTTACACCCCCCCCACACCCCCCTCTGCCGGGTCTGCATCGGCTGACACCGCCGAGGTGATCCCGGCGGAGTGTCTAGGCAAAGACAGGCGTCCGCTAAGGCGGTCATACTCGTAGGAACCTCCTGGCTACACCAGCCCACAGGGGATTATTGTGTCCGTCGTGCAGGGAGGGGCTGGGTAGGGAGGGAGGGGCTGGGTGGGGAGGGGAGGGTGGGGAGGGGCTGGTCACCCCGTGGTGCCCTTCTAAAACTCAACGTTTCACCTACTCACGCCGGCTTGTGCCCGCCCTCACAGTCGGGCATATTTGCGGAATACACCACGCCGCCGTTGACCCTGGCCATTGACCGAGCAACCCAACGTTCCTACCAGCAGCTCCCTGCGCAAGAGGCGTGTGTTGTAAAGCAATCACGAATGCGAGGGATGAGCGGTGTGGTGCGCGCCGAGAGGGCGTCCGTCTGGTTGAGGGGAGACCCGTCCCGAGGCGGCGGCGAGGTCCGTGCATCGTACGGGGGCCGCGTGCTGGGGCACGAGACAGCAGGGCGAGGGACGAGCTACGGCAGACCGAGGCTGGGGGGTTTGAGACGTGGAAGGAGAGGGAGGCGAGAAGACGACTCAAGGTGGTAGACACCGCAGAGTTGATGAGAGAGAGAAAGGCTGTGGGTCTGGTTCGGCCGTGTGGAGAGACAGCAGGGAAGTGATGTGGGTCAGACGGTGGCGAGTGGTGCAAGTGGGAGGAAAGGGATGAGGGTGAAGGCGGAAGAAGGAGGCGGTGGTGGGGCGATGTGGTGCGATGGGACACGGCGACCCAGAGGGATGGCGCAGGGCAGCGTGGAGAAGGTTGGCAGGGAGAGTGGAACACCACACACGCGTGGGACACACGCGTGGCACAAGAAAAAGAATTTGGCAGCAATTTTAATTTGACGCAACACCGTGAGTTCTATAGGCACCAGCGTTACGTTTCCTTACCTTTGTGTGGCACCTAGCAGAGCTATTCAACTTTCATCTTCCGCAAAGCGGCTGATTCGTACATCACTCCCAACTGGAATGCTTGGCAGGAACCTCCTGAATCAGTCTTGAGACTCAGTGAGGGGTCCCTGGGTACACACAGCTCATCAGCGAGCCCACCACCAACATACTACTCGGCTTCCACAACGCAAAACTCATCAGCGAGCCCACCACCAACACACTACACGGCTTCCACAACACACAGCTCATCAGCGAGCCCACCACCAACACTGCCCGACCTCCACCGTCCAATGTGCAGTGCTTAACCGGATCTGCACAACCCACAGAAGAGGCAGAAGCGAGATTTCCGAGTGGACAGAGGCGAGTCGAGGAACCGAGCGAGTGAAGCGAGTCAGAGTCACGGAACCTCGATGCGGCTGCGAGGCCGCGTGAGACGCCGGGGCGGCGTCATCTGACGTCGCTTCAGCTCATTGCAAAGATCGGTGGCTCTCCATCGTGTCGATGATAGTGACCACCACTTCAGTGCCACTGGTCCCTCCCCTCCCCCGCCTCTCCCGCTCCAGGTAACTCGCGGTATGTAAGGCAGGCTTTTGTTTCAGGTAGTGCATTTATGTTTTATCTCCGCAACGTGGCACTTATATATTCCCCGTGCACATTCCAGGATGTGTTTCTCCCTGCCTGGTGTGCTTTCCACAGCCTGCAACTCATAATGTCAATACGTTCGGTGTCATTTATGTTTTTTTACACCAAATAATGTTTTTTTTCAAATACTCTCGAATCCCTGACACGGGCGTGCCTTGCCAATTTTCTGGGATTTAAAAGATGCTCGTCGTTTCACGAGCTTGTTTTCTTGACCAGCGGATGTTTTGTTTGTGAGCGAACATCGCGTGCCATGATACTTTCTATCAATAAAATGTCTGGAATATCTTCTATCTGGGATGTATGTAGTCCATGATAAATGTGTGCAATGTCGCTTCTCCGACGAGTAATTACCAGGACTTGAGATATTTTGGCCAGTGAGGTGTGTGTGGCAGGAGCGCATTCTTGGCATACGATACATGTTTGCATATCTGACCTTGATCTATTTGAATACACCTCAGGCTGGTTTTTTTGCATTATCAGAATACATGATCTTGTTTGAGGTTATGTTTAGTTTTGAAATAGACGTTTGTAAACTAGATGAGTAACTTTGCATACAATAGAACGTTGTACCCGTGGCACAACACGGGGCACAGGGAGTAAGAGTCGATTGCACAAAGGACAGTAGACAAGGGGGGGAGGGAGGCCGGAACTGAATTCCCCGAGACAGACAAAGAAGAGGGCACGGCCGAGGATGAGCAGCCGGATGAGAGGAGGAGTTGCCAGCGCAGGAAGAGTAAGAGGAGGGGAGGGAGAAGCAATGACTGTGCAAAGGTGTTGGGGATGAGACGGTGACGATGATGAAGGGGTGGGGAAGAGAGGGAGAGAAGGAGAGCAAGCAGACGTGGGCTGCACGGAGCAGCGTCTGTATTGACAGGGGGCGGGGAGGAGGGGGGGGTTCAGATTGGGGGTGGCCTCACGCCAGCCACGTGATGTACGGAAGGCTTGAGCTGATTTAAATATTAGCACTGCAGATGAAACAATTGTCTGCAACTCTACCGATTCATGACAATCTATTGATCATGAAGTGAATATAAAAACACATCACGGATGTCATGTTCGATTGGTTCCTCAAAATGGTACCATCGTGAAACTAAAGAAATTGTTTGGTGATGCTGCTGCATTGGTAGTTTACAAAAATAAACTCAACACATTCGCCAATAACATTGTGGCCTTAAAATTAAAACATATAAGGCGACGTTTCGGGCAATGTCCCTTCAAAGGGCGAAACATAAGTCTAATTTCAACAAACATATTTATCTAGATACTGCATCGTCCATTTGACGTGCCATGGAGAAGAGTCAATGCCCAAGACGATGGCTATAACAACACTACGGTGCGATAACATCCCGGTTTACGCCGGCGATAGGTTCATGAAGGTTGCAACGGATATCAAAACGACGTCAATGAAATCAGTCGCCAAAATACCGTGCGTAGATAAGATGTTGTCCTCTCGAGTCCAGCGCGTGTCTCTCTGCGCGACACGAAGCTGCTCGTTGACAGCGCGAGTGGAGGCGACGGCTCAGAGACGGCGGATAACGAGACCTGAGTGTGGGGGGGTTGGGGCGATGCAAACCGGGTGGCGGTGTTACTCAAGCGGCGGCGCGTTGACGAGACGACGACAATGGGGGGGGAGGGAGACGTTAATCGGGGGTATCCCTCTCCTCGAGATCGATTGACAGACGCGCTGTGCCACCACGAGGGGGCCTCACTAAACACGCGAAGTAGCACGGCCTCAGCGAAGGTATGGGGGTGGGGGCTCATGTTAACAATGGGGGGGGGGGGTTACCCGGCGCGTCATCGTCCGAGCCAGCCAGCCGCATCTGTGCCCTGACTGCACGAGAGCGACTCTCTGCTGAGACACACCGTGAGCCCCCCCCCCACCCCCCCCTGGTCTCTCCCTCAGCACGTGAGCCACCTGTCCCCTCCCCTCCCTCCCCTCCCTCCCCTCCCCTCCCTCCCCTCCCCTCCATGTTAAATCCTCGCGTCTCCTGCGCTTGGCAAGCCACTTGGCTGGGGCAGCGAGGCCAGTTTAACCCCCAGCCCCCCCAGCCCCCCCCCCACACGCCGCGCCCCACTCCTTCGTAAGGTCCTGCCGCGTCGAATTCCAAGTCGCTGTTCCCTTCCGATGGCGATTCGCGTGTCTGTGGCGGGCTCGCGTTCTGTGTTGCTACCAAAATTGTTTCTTGTTCAACCACCGCGACCGCCGCCACCGCCGCCACCGCCGCCGTGTGTTTCCCACTTAACGTTGCCCATGGGGCACTGCTTAGCGGCACTGCGATATGACCCCAGCGTCACGAGCTCCAGTTGCTGGCCACTACGAACAACACCAGCAGCAGCAGCAGCAACGCGCCACTTTCTGTACACCCGATCCCGGTCTCTCCACTTGCTGACCACCAATGACCGACGCGGTGAAGTATGGTCAATCAAACACCAATGAGCAACAAAGGCATTCACGGAAGAGTCATCCAGCGATGGATTGTAACGTTGCATTATTTTAAGTGGCTGTTTTTTTATTGGCAACACCCATCAGTTCTGAAAATGAATGTGTTAATGACTATTACTTCATACTCGAGGTTCTGTAACTCACCATAGAAGCAAAAGCACATTTGTATGTATGTTGAGCTTCTTTCGCACCGTACGAAGCCAACCGTGCTAATCGGAGGTGCGATTCGAGGCTGCTCCCAGTCTACGGTCACCGCATCATCGCGTGGCGCTTTCAGATGCGCTTCTGCGGCCGTCTGGAACGTTCTTCCTTCCGATATTAGGAAGCCACCGAAGCGATGCATTTTTAATTAACCATCTCGCTTGAAGAAACCTCAATTCTATGGAACTGCTTTTGGTGTTCAGTTTGCCGTCCTTCCTCTGCACCTCCGATTATCACGGTTGGCGACGTACGGTGCGAAAGAAGTTCAACATTCATAAAAAGACAGCGATCGTCCATCACTATGCAATCACCTCTACCACCTCCCTCGTGTAGCCACGTGGCCTCCTCCACGCGGCCCCCTCCACGTGGCCTGCTCCTGGCGTGGTCTGGCTCGTGTCCACTTTCCACGTGGACAAGATGTCCCCTGGACCTGGCATCTCTCCCCTCCTGCCACCGAGCTGAGGCGCGGTCGCATTGCTGCTTCGAAAGTGTCAAATTAAAGAGATGTTAATATTAATAATACTTAATATACAAGTTCATATCTGGTGCACCCTGATAACCGAGTAATAACGTTGGGTTAACAGATTAACAGAATGCTCGCACGGGAGCTCACGTCTCTCACACTTGACGAGTGTTTATTTGTTTTAGTCACCGCGCTGTCGCTCTTGGCTTGGTGTCGTTGCTTTTGTGTTGAATGGTGCTGCCCTGCTTGCTGCCTTGGTTTGATGCATTTTAAAGACGCTTGGTCGTCCGCTCGTCGATGCACAGGATGATCCAGATGATGTGTGACCCCCATTTAATTATCTAAAACTTTATATATTTTTTAAGTAAGGTTTATTTAAAGCATACATTAATATGCAATGAAAACGCATGTTAGGGGTCAATTGATTTGGGCGCCACGGTGGCGAGACGTTAACTACCTCGCCTGGTATCGAGGAGGTTGTGGGTTCGACCCTGACCCTGACGCCTGCTGCTGTATATTTGGAGTTTGCGTGTCTCTCTCCCCGTGGTCGTGTGGATTTTTCTTCCGTTTTCCCCTCCACATTTAGAATCAACGTGCGTTTAGAGTATTTGGCTGCTATGAATATCCACGTGATAAGCCATTTCACCGAGCTATCATTTGTAGCCAGGTCGCTTCTGAAAAAGAGCTCTATAGTTCAGTGGGCCTTACCTGGTAAAATAAAAGAATATCGCTTTGTCGTTAATTACGATTGGGGGTCACGAGACATATGGACCACATAACCCTTGCTTGCCCCAACGGATCTCAACCCGAACTCGGACTGCGTACAGAACGGTCGCCTTTTCTCGACACAATCTCCCCACATCTTCCTCCGCTCAGCACAATGTCCCCAGATCTTCCTCCGCCCAGCACCCCTCTTCCACGTTGATGTTCATAACGGAGGGAATTCCTCGTCGCTCCCAAAATGGAAATCATCACACACGGCGAGGTTTCGAGAAAACTGGGCTACGTGATGGAAGTTAAGATTCCCTTTCAGATATAAATTATGTTAAGAGCGTAGCTCTGTGTTAAATTATATATATAATAAAATATCCCTTTGTGGAATGTTTCCTTAAATGTGTTATTTAAATTCGCAACAATAGGAGGACATTCACTGAAGTTGTCTGACGCAAGTTGTCACTCCATGTGATGTCGAGTGGCTGTTGGATGATAGATCTGAGCTGCAGCTTCAGCGCTGCGTCCCAGCAGCTGTGGATGTCGGAGTCTCGACCTCGTGGCGTCACGCGGCACGCCACCACGTGGGGGGGACCACGTGGTGGGGCACCAGGCGGTCGCCCTTGAACCGCCACCCGCCGGTCACGAACCCTCCTCCTTCCTCCGCGACTGAGCTGAGATTCTGCAGGTGACACGCACAGCAACGTACACAGTGCCTGGACATATCCGGACGAGTCCATCCTCGCGGGCCAAGGTATAGCTCCAGCAAAGCTGCCTCCTATGTATCCTTGTACAGTGTATAAGGATAATGGGTTAACCAGCGACAATTACTTATTGATATACTGTAATTGGGACCACACGCACGCACCTGCTTTTGGAAACCCGACTCTCCACAGTCGGGCTATCTGCACAGAAACAGGTTTTGGCTTTGGCCTAAAGCGCCGTCGACTCCCCGCGGGTCGTCTTGCCATCGCGGACCCTCGCCTGCGAACACCTCCCTCGCTCCCATGCGTACAAGCCAGCCGACGAGCGTTTAGACGCTTCAGCTACGCCACATGTCCACGTGACGACGAGACACCTCGTTGAGCTGTCGTGTGTCAGGTGGCTTCTGACAAGGAGCTCAATAGCTCAGTGGGGTCTTACCTGGTGAAATAAAAAAAAACAATAGTTTAGTTTTAACCACACGCGAAAGAAAGAAAGAAAACAGATCACCACGTTTAGCCTCTCAAGAGTGTTCGGCCACGCGCTGCTGCAGGCGAGCATCGCCGCTAGGCCGGCAGGGCGCCCCAGGGGGGGTGGGGGCATCGCAAGGGGTCGGCAACTTTCGACTCCGCGGCCGCCCGCGGCTCTCTCGCGACTGCGTCGTGACGCTGTTTGTTAAGGGCCACCTCCGTCTCGGATTCGCCACGTGGAATTGCGGCTATTTTTGTTTTTTACGCAGAATTCGCAACAAATGGCTCTTCTTGTTATTTTGGTTTCCGACCCCTGACGCAGTGTGACCAGCAACACCAAAGACAAAGATCCCCCGTAAAGACTTAAGAGATTGTTTGGGCAAGTGCTGTTCGCGAGCACCTATGAAGGCCGAAACGGCACACGAAGGGGTGGGTGGCCAACACCACGCCCGACCGCCTTTGTCTCCCTCATGGCGATGTTTTAACACATCGCCCGAGGTACTCATTCGAGGCTGAGTCGACTTATAGGAGGTCCAGGACCGGTCAAGATAATCGTCATTGGTGTGGGCCGTGAGCGGGAATCAAACTCGGGTTCGTAGCGCAGCGTGCTAACCACTACACTACCTCTGCCCACATGACCATACACACGCATGTTGAAGGAATGCCATACACAATGCTGACGTGTGGTTTACGAGTCATGCTGCGAATGAAGGTTTTTACGAATATGTTAAGTTGAACGAGCCACTCGTTGGTGGTGTGACCAGAATGACGCCCGGCCACCTTAATCTTCCCAGAGCTGATGTCCACACACACCCAGCACGAATGTTCGGCTCAGTCAGGTTCAATGAGCTGTACACGCATGGTCAGGAACATCGCCCGTTTTGTTTGACGCACAGTGCCATAACCGCTGTGGCATGGCCATTCCGCATGAGACATATCCCCCACGCAGCCTCATAGACCGCTGGGGCAAGTGCTGTTTGCGATAACCTATTAAGGTCTGAATGACGAACAGTGTGGCCAGGAAGGAAGGAGGGTGGTGGAATTGCTAACTGCAGAACCGGTTAAACGGCGCTAGCCACTGATGTTATCCGTAACTGGCCTTTGGCTGACCTCAATTTTCCGAGCAGGAAATTATTTTACAGATGGGGGAAACACCTCACCACCCCTTGCCTTAAAAACTAACTATATTTGGCAAATGTCTCCGGGAAATGCTGGTCAGCGCCGCGCGGTGAGACAGGGGAACCAAGGACATGGTTCAGGTATCACTCCTCGCCACTGACGTGAGGCGTGACCAGAGGAATTGGACATAAATGGCCCGGTTTGTAGTGCGGTGAGCTAACCAATGCCCCACCAATCCCCCCCCACCCCCCCTACGAACCCCCTCCCCCCCGGACTGCAAGATAATTACTTTGAGTGTACTTGTAAGTGACGGAGCGATGGATCTGTATTCTCCATGTGCCCTGTTGAACGGCAATCGCGTCTCGAGACTCAGGCTCGCCGCTGGTCAAGCTCCGTCGTGTTCACGCAGCGCGTCCCATTGTTTTGTTCTGCATTCATTGCGCTCTTGTGTTTGTTTGTCTCTGTAAATTGTCCATATGCCCCCCCCCTTCCATGGCGTTTTGAATTTCTTGTTTGCTTTGTAAAGCGCTCTGAGACGGTGTCTTGTGGTGGTTAGGAGAAGAAAACCCCCCTGGCAGCTCTACGTCACCCGCAAAGTCACGTGGCGAATGCCCAGCGCCACCGTGGTAGAGTGATAGAAAGTCGCGTGATGTGGCATCGTCCCACAGAGTCGGGTGAAAGTCTCTGGCACAACTCCAGCAGGTAGAGTAAATAAATATTCCTGGCACACTCCGTGACATGGTTCCGGGAAGTGTCGGAAATAATTCTGGCACCATCCACCACACCGTGAGCTCATGGTGATCCGCATATCAAACACAACTCTCATGGAACGAAACATTCAGCCACTGCAACAACACGTAAGCCTGTAAGTTAGAAGAAACACAACAGTGAACGTGGCGCTTTTACGAAACAAACGACACTGCGTAGTTTCTAGTGTGGATGACAACATCTGAAATAAATAAATGTTGCCGCTGTGTAAAAGTCGGAGTGAACTTGTCAATTTGTAACGGGTTTACATTCAATTCTGCCCGTAGTATGAACATGTACATGAATATCAGCAACCGTGGGAAGTTGGACTTAGTTGTTACATACAGTACACCGATATGTTGATGGTGATCAGAACTTGCAATCGACATCGGAATTGCAATCCACGAGAGGTCACCGGTTAGAGCTGTTGGTGTGGCTGATGAGTGACTGGGCACGTGTCTCAAATTCGCCCCCCCCCCCCCCACAATCTCTGGCCACCGAGCAGTGTCAGCACATGTTACGGGACCTGTTGGCCAGTATCAAAGTGTGAGAAATAAGAGGAGGTTGCACCGTTTCTGGCCATACAACAGGTGGTGCTGAGATGACCAGACACCACCTTCAGCAAGGAATCAAGTCTGCATTCAGCACTCACAATACTCGTGGTGAGCACACATGGGCATTGTCTTTGCAGCGGATTGGCTTACACCACCAGAGACGGCCGTGCTCTCCATGGCCTCGACTCGCCAGTGGCAGAGCAGAGAACATCGCCAAAAGGCGACCGGGAGGCAGCTGTTGGCCAAAGAGAGATGTTCGCCTTGTGGCGGCGTTCTCGGGTCTGACGCTCCTGAGTCGAGGCCGCAAAGAACACGGCTGTCTCTGGTGGTGCAGTCCAATCCGTTGCAAACACAGTGCCCATATATCATTATGGGAGCATGTTTGTTCGAGTTCAACACGGTCGGTCGGCAGGTCGCGTTAAATAAACTAGGGTGGAGGTAACGCCACGCGTCTCTCTGCGCAACCCGTAACATGTTGTCGTCGCTTTGCCGCCGTTAAATAACCACGCCGCAGACGCCGAGCTCCACACCGAGCGGCACGCGTGTGTACATTCGCCGCTGTTGGTGTCATCTGTTTTGAATCCTGGAAGTCAGCGACACATCACACGTGTAATGTAGCCGAGCAATTTGCGGTCCATCCCCCACTCCACCCCCGCCACCCACCCTCCCTCCCTCCCCGTGTGTGAGCGTCAAGGTCTCGCCGTGTCGTCTTACGCGCGTTTAATCAGGCAACGCGCGCGCAGCTTGTTTGTTGTAAACGCGGAGACCTTACAAGCAGCTGCTGTCTGTGAGGAAGAAGCTGAGACGGGAGACACGGGAGGAGGGGCGGGGGGGATGGGCGCCACGAGGAGCGTCCCCACTCCCTCGCTCGGACGCTCTCGTGTCCGCGACTGATACCAATCGTGGCCTTCGGCTTACGGATCTCTGGCTGTGGAATCGTCGGAATTTGGGGGAAGGGTAATGACGAGAAGAAAGGAGGGGGTCTGCGAGGGGGTGGAGCGGGCGATGACGATGATGTCACTCGTTACCGCATGCGCTTGAAATGAAACATCATCATCATGATGATGATGAGCGGCAGCAGAAGCAGCGAGTGGCGGCTGCTGGATAGACAGATAGATAGAGCAACGCAAAAGCCAGGAGACACGGGGTTATTATATTTATTTCCACACATCACTTTCATTAACATGAATGCGCGCATGTATTAATTCTCTTTTGACATTAACATAGGACCTTTTTGACATGGCAGCTGCGTTCTTTAGCACACATAAAACAACTCATTGAACTGGGTCGTCTGTGGTCAACTTTCTTTCCATGTTTTAATGTCATCTGATAAAGAAGAAGAAGAAACATTGCAAAATATTGATAATAGTTAAAATCTGTAAATGTCGCTGTTAAAATGAATGAAAATAACCCCACGTGTCCTGACTTTCTGTGAGTGGGGCACGGGTGCCTGTGGAAGCGGTGCGTACACTGGGCGAGGGGCGTTCCGCTCGCCTGGGCCTCGTGGCTGAGCCTCCAGTGACTACTAAGCAAGCAGCCAGCCGTCGGCGTGTCTACTGCTGGGTGGAATCCTGCCCAACGCCGGCGCTATTCCTCACGGTGCTGCGCTGCGACGATTCACAATTTCCTAAGCTTCAGAAGCGGCGAGCGGCGGCTGGTGGTTGTCTGGATGCAGCCGCACCACGGATGAGCACGGGTTGGCTACGCACGGTGCAAAAGAAGTCCAACATACTGACAAACAAGACGCACACAACGAATGGGGTTTCATTTGAGCAAATCGCCTGATGAAGCTGCTTGTAATCACCGGCGAAACGTCGAACTCCGATTGTAAATGTCGTGGCTTTGCTCTCCAACACACAAGCGGTGCTGCTGCTGTTGTCGTCACGTGACAAACCTTACTAATGGCCGTGTCGGGTGGTGGTGGGTTGACGACACATTTATATTTTCGCGATCTAACCCAACCACCCTCCCCCCCTTTATTGTGAATAATGTGTGAATAATAACACAGGTACATTGGCTCACTGGGCAGAGTGAAACGATCCACGCACGGGCAGGGACAATTTAGTGACGCAGGTATATCACGGGTTGGGTGACTTAAGACAAATATGACCACACCGCAGTTCCTCGGGAACTGGCGGTGTTTTTGTTGTTGCATAAGGCTTGAGGAGGCTGAGAGAGCATGGTGTGCGTAAGTGTACACGTGTCATTGTGCGCGTGGGAACTTTGCGCAGGTGTTGGGGCATTGAAGACAAAATTACCACTTTGCAGTTCTTCAGGAACCGGTGGTTTTGCATGATGCTTGAGGGGGCTGAGAGCATTCGGTACACACACGCGCACACACACGCACACACACATACACGCACACACACACGCACACACACACACGCACACACACACATACGCACACATACATACACATACACGCACACACACACACACACTGACACACACGCACACACACACACACGGACACACACACACACGGACACACACACGCACACATACATATACACACGGACACGCACACGCACACACACGCACACGCACACACACACGCGCACACACACGCACAAACACACACACGCACACACACACGCGCACACACACACACACGCACATACACACGCGCACACACACACACGCACACACACACACGTACACACACACACGCACACATACATACAGATACACGCACACACGCACACACACACGCGATTGTACACATGGTGGTGCGAGTCGTTGTAGCTCTGGGCAACTATTGGCCAAGTCTGATGGAGTGGCTGCCAAAAGTGCGACAGCGGTGATGGGATGGTGATGGTGGGGAGGATGTCAATGGTGGGGAGGGTGTCGATGGTGGTGGGGGGCGGTGGGGGCGGGGTTAGAGTTGTGGGGTGAGGGTGGGGGGCGGGAGAGGAGGCGGGGGCGAGTGCATTAGGTGATGTTGATGTGCATCGTGAACTCGCGGCGGATGAGATCGGGACCCGATACCCCTCGTCTATCTGATGAGAAGATCGCGCGCAGCGCTGAGACCCGGGAAGACAAAACCCGCACGGGGCTCATCATTCAGTCACCACCACGGCACGCAGGGGACCCGGCCCCCGCGGCGGGGGGCGAGGGGGGCGGATTTGAACCCACGGAGAATTGTTCATCACGCACGCACACTGTCTGGGAATAGAGTCCAGACAGTATGAGATCATTGGGACACTTTTAACAAGTTTTTTTTCTTCGTAATTGTATATTTTGTTGTTGTTATTTATAAATTGCGCGTTTTAAAGTACTGTGTTTGTAATTGTGTCTGTTGTTGTAGCGATAAGTCAATACATATTGAAGTCTGTGTCTCTCTCCTGTTGCCCTGGGTGAAGAGTGGAGCTTGCCCAATGCTGGCCCAGCCGGCCTCAACAACTCCACAATCGGCAAAGAAGCCTGCAGGGCCCAATGACAGAGGCAGCCAGTGGACAACCCACGTCGGTGACTCAAGACAGAATGACCGCTTTGCAGTTCTTCAGGAACTGGTGGTTTTGCACAATGCTTGAGAAGGCAGATAGACAAGACAACGCAGAGTCGTCGCCCCTCAATACAATGGCCCTTTAAAACTGAATGATCGATACACAGGCAAGGATCAACGACGCTAGTCAATTCTGGTTAGTTGACCAATTTGCGTTGTTGCCCTGCGCTGTGCCCACAGGCGAGTCTTCACATCAGCTGCTGTGAAACGAATATTCTGACCACTTTCAGAGCCATCACGACCCCCCCCCGTCCCCTCTGTACCCCCCCCTCCTCATCCCTCCACCACGGCCGTCGACTTCATCTCTCCATCATCACCCATACATCCCGGCCGCGTGCCACTTGGCCCACGACGACACCATGAATGTTTGATGGGCCAGAGCCGTGGCGCCATTGTCCCAGCCGAGTCCTGAGGTCCCAGCGCCTGGAGCCGGGGCCATGGCGGCGCGTTTAATGCGGGGGCCGCCTACCCCCACCAACTACCCCCAACGCCTACCCCCACCAACTACCCCCACCGCCTACCCCCACCAACTACCCCCACCAACTACCCCCACCGCCTACCCCCCACCAACTACCCCCACCAACTACCCCCACCGCCTACCCCCACCAACTACCCCCACCGCCTACCCCCACCAACTACCCCCACCAACTACCCCCACCGCCTACCCCCACCGCCTACCCCCACCAACTACCCCCACCAACTACCCCCACCGCCTACCCCCCACCAACTACCCCCACCAACTACCCCCGCCGCCTACCCCCACCAACTACCCCCACCGCCTACCCCCACCAACGACCCCCCACCAACGACCCCCACCAACGACCCCCGCCGCCTACCCCCACCAACTACCCCCACCAACTACCCCCCACCGCCTACCCCCACCGCCTACCCCCACCAACTACCCCCCACCAACTACCCCCCACCGCCTACCCCCACCGCCTACCCCCCACCAACTACCCCCACCAACTACCCCCACCGCCTACCCCCCACCGCCTACCCCCACCAACTACCCCCACCAACTACCCCCCACCGCCTACCCCCACCAACTACCCCACCAACTACCCCCCGCCGCCTACCCCCACCAACTACCCCCACCGCCTACCCCCACCAACGACCCCCACCAACGACCCCCACCAACGACCCCCGCCGCCTACCCCCACCAACTACCCCCCACCGCCTACCCCCACCGCCTACCCCCACCAACTACCCCCACCAACGACCCCCACCAACGACCCCCGCCGCCTACCCCCACCAACTACCCCCCACCGCCTACCCCCCACCAACTACCCCCACCAACGACCCCCACCAACGACCCCCGCCGCCTACCCCCACCAACTACCCCCACCAACTACCCCCACCAACTACCCCCACCGCCTACCCCCACCAACTACCCCCCACCGCCTACCCCCACCGCCTACCCCCACCAACTACCCCCACCAACGACCCCCACCAACGACCCCCGCCGCCTACCCCCACCAACTACCCCCACCAACTACCCCCGCCGCCTACCCCCACCAACTACCCCCACCCGCCTACCCCCACCGCCTACCCCCCCACCAACGACCCCCCACCAACTACCCCCCACCGCCTACCCCCACCGCCTACCCCCACCAACGACCCCCACCAACTACCCCCCACCGCCTACCCCCACCAACTACCCCCACCAACTACCCCCACCACCTACCCCCACCAACTACCCCCACCAACTACCCCCACCAACTACCCCCACCGCCTACCCCCACCGCCTACCCCCACCAACTACCCCCGCCACCTACCCCCACCGCCTACCCCCCACCGCCTACCCCCGCCACCTACCCCCCACCGCCTACCCCCCACCGCCTACCCCCCGCCACCTACCCCCACCGCCTACCCCCACCAACTACCCCCACCAACTACCCCCCGCCACCTACCCCCACCGCCTACCCCCACCAACTACCCCCCACCAACTACCCCCACCGCCTACCCCCACCGCCTACCCCCACCAACTACCCCCACCAACTACCCCCACCAACTACCCCCCACCGCCTACCCCCCACCAACTACCCCCAACGCCTACCCCCACCAACGACCCCCAACGCCTACCCCCACCAACTACCCCCACCAACTACCCCCACCGCCTACCCCCACCAACTACCCCCACCGCCTACCCCCACCAACTACCCCCACCAACTACCCCCACCGCCTACCCCCACCAACTACCCCCACCAACTACCCCCACCGCCTACCCCCACCAACTACCCCCACCAACTACCCCCACCAACTACCCCCAACGCCTACCCCCGCCACCTACCCCTACCACTTACCCCCACCGCCTACCCCCACCAACTACCTTATCACCAAGCCCCATCAGCACTCCCATCACCACTCCCCTCCGCCTACCCTCATCACTGAACCCCATCACCAAGTGGGGATTGTTTTTACCAATTGATGAAGGGGCGCTCAGGATCGGTTCAGTTACCACTCGCCACTCGCGTTGGCCATGGCCGGGAGTCAAACTCAGGTCGCCGGGTTCGTTCAGCTCAGTGCACTCAATACCGCGCCACTCCCCACCTGGCCCCCGCTTGGCTGTATGGGTGGTATAGATAGTCGTGATAATGTACAGCCCTTGGTCAATCCACTGCTGGATGAAGGCCTCCCCACTCCACGTGGGTGACGCGGTTTGTTGTTGGGATTGCCGCGGTGGCTAGGAGATGTTAACTTCCTCGCCTGGTGTGCAGGAGGTCGTGGGTTCGGTCCCGACCCTGACGCCTGCTGCTGTCTATTTGGAGTTTGCGTGTCTTTCTCTCATCATCATCACGGTGGCTAGGAGATGTTAACTTCCTCGCCTGGTGTACAGGAGGTCGTGGGTTCGGTCCCGACCCTGACGATGCCTGCTGTGTATTTGGAGTTTGCGGTGCGTCTCTTTCCCCGTGGTCGCGTGGATTTTTCTCTGGGTCCCTCCGGTTTT
>NC_136133.1:551366-633866 GCF_965212315.1 Lampetra planeri
ACTCGGGTGGAGTGGTGAGTACTTGTGTGTATAACTCGGGTGGAGTGGTGAGTACTTGTGTGTATTACTCGGGTGGAGTGGTGAGTACTTGTGTGTATTACTCGGGTGGAGTGGTGAGTACTTGTGTGTATAACTCGGGTGGAGTGGTGAGTACTTGTGTGTATTACTCGGGTGGAGTGGTGAGTACTTGTGTGTATTACTCGGGTGGAGTGGTGAGTACTTGTGTATAACTCGGGTGGAGTGGTGAGTACTTGTGTGTATAACTCGGGTGGAGTGGTGAGTACTTGTGTGTATAACTCGGGTGGAGCGGTGAGTACTTGTGTGTATAACTCGGGTGGAGCGGTGAGTACTTGTGTGTATTACTCGGGTGGAGTGGTGAGTACTTGTGTGTATAACTCGGGTGGAGCGGTGAGTACTTGTGTGTATAACTCGGGTGGAGTGGTGAGTACTTGTGTGTATTACTCGGGTGGAGTGGTGAGTACTTGTGTGTATTACTCGGGTGGAGTGGTGAGTACTTGTGTGTATAACTCGGGTGGAGTGGTGAGTACTTGTGTGTATTACTCGGGTGGAGTGGTGAGTACTTGTGTGTATTACTCGGGTGGAGTGGTGAGTACTTGTGTGTATTACTCGGGTGGAGTGGTGAGTACTTGTGTGTATTACTCGGGTGGAGTGGTGAGTACTTGTGTATAACTCGGGTGGAGTGGTGAGTACTTGTGTGTATAACTCGGGTGGAGTGGTGAGTACTTGTGTGTATAACTCGGGTGGAGCGGTGAGTACTTGTGTGTATAACTCGGGTGGAGCGGTGAGTACTTGTGTGTATTACTCGGGTGGAGTGGTGAGTACTTGTGTGTATAACTCGGGTGGAGCGGTGAGTACTTGTGTGTTTAACTCGGGTGGAGTGGTGAGTACTTGTGTGTATTACTCGGGTGGAGTGGTGAGTACTTGTGTGTATTACTCGGGTGGAGTGGTGAGTACTTGTGTGTATAACTCGGGTGGAGTGGTGAGTACTTGTGTGTATTACTCGGGTGGAGTGGTGAGTACTTGTGTGTATTACTCGGGTGGAGTGGTGAGTACTTGTGTATAACTCGGGTGGAGTGGTGAGTACTTGTGTGTATAACTCGGGTGGAGTGGTGAGTACTTGTGTGTATAACTCGGGTGGAGCGGTGAGTACTTGTGTGTATAACTCGGGTGGAGCGGTGAGTACTTGTGTGTATTACTCGGGTGGAGTGGTGAGTACTTGTGTGTATAACTCGGGTGGAGCGGTGAGTACTTGTGTGTATAACTCGGGTGGAGCGGTGAGTACTTGTGTGTATAACTCGGGTGGAGTGGTGAGTACTTGTGTGTATAACTCGGGTGGAGCGGTGAGTACTTGTGTGTATAACTCGGGTGGAGTGGTGAGTACTTGTGTGTATAACTCGGGTGGAGTGGTGAGTACTTGTGTGTATAACTCGGGTGGAGCTGCAGGGATTACGGCTGCGGGGATTATGTCTCGCGCTGCAGCGTAGCGGCTAAAGATACGCGGCAGGGCCACGAGAGCGGCAGCATGGAGAGAGCGGGGGGGGGGGGGGCGGCGGCGAGGGGCGGGGGGGCTGCGGGCGGTGGCGTTGGGGCCGCCAGTTGGACAGTGGCCGCCGCCACGGGGCTGGGCAGGGGGGGCGAGGGTCTCCGTTGGCCGGGGCCGATGGGGCAACCCCTTTTATAGCGAGGGGGGTGCTGCGGGGATCAGCAGCGTGGGTAGCTGCTTGATGGTTGGTGGTGGTGGGGGGGTGGGGGTCCGTCCTGTGCGGGGTGATGAGGTGGGGGGGGATGTGGAAGAGCGAGAGCCAGCCAGCGAGAGCGAGCCAGTGAGAGCGAGCGAGAGAGTTTGCGCCGTGGAAGGGAACGCCACGGGGACACCGTGGCCGAGGGCGTCGAACCTCCGCGGTGCCGCGCCGCCCCCGTGCGCGCCGGCACCGCCGCCGTGAGCCGTGAATTCGTGGTCTGTGAGTCGTGGTCCGTGAGCCGTGGTCCGTGAGCCATGTCGCAGCGTGCGCCCCGGGTGTCGACCCGCAGCAAGTCGGTCCGAGCCGGGTCGGTCCGCGCGCCGGGCCCCGCCCGCACGAAGTCGGTGCGGATCGGATTCGCCGGTGGCGGAGTTCCCACGGCGGCCACGTCGGAGACGGGGGGCGATCCGCCCGCCTGTTGGCACTGCCAGGTCAGCCGAGACGTCCGTGCGTGTGTGTGCGTGTGTGTGTGTGTGCGTGCGTGTGTGTGCGTGTGTGTGCGTGTGTGCGTGCGTGTGTGTGCGTGCGTGTGACTGCGATGCGGAGGTCGCGTTCCGCGTCCCCCCTCCTCTGCGTGTGGGTTTCTGCAGCCACTCGCGTTTACCTCTCACCGCTAGATATTTTTAAAATGTGTTTGAAGTCAAAAAGGTGATTGGATTTTGAAAAAAAAAACTATTACTATATTTTGCCACTGGTAAAGGAGTTCTCATAGTGTGATGGGATTTGTTCGTATTTTTTTGCGATTTTTTTTACCGAGCAGTGAATGGCCCCCGGCTTGCCGATCGCAGCGGTAAGCCGACGGTGGAAATTCCGCATCCCGATGTCGGAGTCGTTGTGCAGCGCACGACACACTGTGGATATCCCACGAAGCGGCGCTGCTTTTTGTCGCCGCTGGAGGGATGATGGGCTGAGTGAACGTGCAGATGGTGGCGATTGAAACTCGCCACCTTTCGATTGCGAGCCGTGCAGCCGAATTCGCGGTGAATTCTACGCAGCAACACCACAATGCGAAATGTCGTCACCCCCAAACGGATGCCTGGGTCAGGTATCACAGTTGCAGGACGCTGCTGAAAACGAGCCGTGAGACGCAATCCACTGCTGGATGAAGGCCGCCACACTCATGTTTCAAGTCGTTTTGTTTGTTTGGTGAAGGGAGGCCGAGAGTGCTCCCGATGATCGATCGCTCGCAGATGTCGTTAGCCACGACCGGGAATTGAACTCGGTCCGCAGATCATTTGGCGATGCTGCTGCTGCTGCGCTGACAGTGGCGCACGAGCACAATCAGCAATAACAATCAAAACATCTCAACGCATTCGTCAATAAAGCCGTGGCCTTAAAAGGTAAAACAATAACAATACGCCAATGTATAATCATCAGCGACATTGGCGATGTGCTACGAAGAAAGGCCATTGCCAGAAACGTCGTGTTCAGTCGTTGTTTTTTTCGGTGAGCAGAGTTCACAGCACAGTGAGCTAACCACTGTACCACCGCTCTCTCCGCTCACGGCTAAATGCACGACGACGACTTTGATTATGATGATGGTGGTGGTGGGTGTAGCAGGTTCTTATTTTACAGGTGAAGCCTATTGAGCTCCAGGGCTCGCTTCAGAAGCGACCTGGCCATCAAAACGTGATGGCTAGGCGAAGCGGCTTAGCATCACGTAGCGATGTACAGACGTCAAATAGCTGGTGTGGTGTAGTAGTAGGTGTGTGTGAGTAGTAGGTGTGTGTGTGTGTAGTAGGTGTGTGTGAGTAGTAGGTGTGTGAGTAGTAGGTGTGTGAGTAGTAGGTGTGTGTGAGTAGTAGGTGTGTGTGTGTAGTAGGTGTGTGTGTGTAGTAGGTGTGTGTGTAGTAGGTTTGTGTGTGTAGTAGGTGTGTGTGTGTAGTAGGTGTGTGTGTGAGTAGTAGGTGTGTGTGTGAGTAGTAGGTGTGTGTGTGAGTAGTAGGTGTGTGTGTGAGTAGTAGGTGTGTGTGTGAGTAGTAGGTGTGTGTGTGAGTAGTAGGTGTGTGTGAGTAGTAGGTGTGTGTGGGTAGTAGGTGTGTGTGTGAGTAGTAGGTGTGTGTGTGAGTAGTAGGTGTGTGTGAGTAGTAGGTGTGTGTGTGAGTAGTAGGTGTGTGTGTGAGTAGTAGGTGTGTGTGTGAGTAGTAGGTGTGTGTGTGAGTAGTAGGTGTGTGTGTGAGTAGTAGGTTTGTGTGTGAGTAGTAGGTGTGTGTGTGAGTAGTAGGTGTGTGTGTGAGTAGTAGGTGTGTGTGAGTAGTAGGTGTGTGTGGGTAGTAGGTGTGTGTGTGAGTAGTAGGTGTGTGTGTGAGTAGTAGGTGTGTGTGTAGTAGTAGGTTTGTGTGTGTAGTAGGTGTGTGTGTGTAGTAGTAGGTGTGTGTGTAGTAGGTGTGGGTGTGTGTAGTAGGTGTGTGTGTGTGTAGTAGGTGTTTGTGTGAGTAGTAGGTGTGTGTGTAGTAGTAGGTGTGTGTGTGTGTAGGTGTGTGTAGTAGGTGTGGGTGTGTGTAGTAGGTGTGTGTGTGTAGTAGGTGTTTGTGTGAGTAGTAGGTGTGTGTGTAGTAGTAGGTGTGTGTGTGTGTAGGTGTGTGTAAGCAGTAGGTGTGTGTGTGTGAGTAGTAGGTGTGTATGTGTAGTAGGTGTGTGTGTGTGTAGTAGGTGTGTGTGTGTGTAGTAGGTGTGTGTGTGAAGTAGGTGTGTGTGTAGTAGGTGTGTGTGAGTAGTAGGTGTGTATGAGTAGTAGGTGTGTGTGTAGTAGGTGTGTGTGTAGTAGGTGTGTGTGTGTAGTAGGTGTGTGTGAGTAGTAGGTGTGTGTGTAGTAGGTGTGTGTGTGTGTAGTAGGTGTGTGTGTGAAGTAGGTGTGTGTGTAGTAGGTGTGTGTGTGTAGTAGGTGTGTGTGAGTAGTAGGTGTGTATGAGTAGTAGGTGTGTGTGTGTGTAGTAGGTGTGTGTGAGTAGTAGGTGTGTATGAGTAGTAGGTGTGTGTGTAGTAGGTGTGTGTGTGTAGTAGGTGTGTGTGAGTAGTAGGTGTGTGTGTGAGTAGTAGGTGTGTGTGTGAGTAGTAGGTGTGTGTGTAGTAGTAGGTTTGTGTGTGAGTAGTAGGTGTGTGTGTGAGTAGTAGGTGTGTGTGTGAGTAGTAGGTGTGTGTGTAGTAGGTGTGTGTGTGTGTGTAGTAGGTGTGTGTGAGTAGTAGGTGTGTGTGTGTAGTAGGTGTGTGTGAGTAGTAGGTGTGTGTGAGTAGTAGGTGAGTGTGTGTAGTAGGTGTTTGTGTGAGTAGTAGGTGTGTGTGTGTGTAGTAAGTGTGTGTAGTAGGTTTGTGTGTGTAGTAGGTGTGTGTGTAGTGTGTGAGTAGTAGGTGTATGTGAGTAGTAGGTGTGTAAGTGGTAGGTGTGTGTGAGTAGTAGGTGTGTGTGAGTAGTAGGTGTGTGTGTGTAGTAAGTGTGTGTAGTAGGTTTGTGTGTGTAGTAGGTGTGTGTGTAATGTGTGAGTAGTAGGTGTATGTGAGTAGTAGGTGTGTGTGTGTGTGAGTAGTAGGTGTGTGTGGGTAGTAGGTGTGTGTGAGTAGTAGGTGTGTGTGTGTGTGAGTAGTAGGTGTGTGTGAGTAGTAGGTGAGTGTGTGTAGTAGGTGTTTGTGTGAGTAGTAGGTGTGTGTGAGTAGTAGGTGTGTGTGTGTAGTAAGTGTGTGTAGTAGGTTTGTGTGTGTAGTAGGTGTGTGTGTAGTGTGTGAGTAGTAGGTGTATGTGAGTAGTAGGTGTGTGTTGGTAGAGAGAGAGAGGACGACTCAGATGAGGATGGATGCACAGTCGAGCGGGAACGGCAGCAGCCACCACTCAGAGCCGGCGCTACAAAACAATTGCCCAAGATTCGCGGTCCTCTGCACATGACGGTGGTATCGGCCAATTCATAATGAGTGCGGTACATATGAGCGCAGTTGTGCGCTGTGATGTCACTGTCGCTCACTTGTCCGCCCGCGAGCCAGTCAGCCAGTCAGCCAGCAAACCTCGTGTACACAATATAGTATACAATATAGTATATTGTATATAGGATGACAAGTCACGTGACGTAATCCTGCTGGCACGTCAGACTCGGCGCTCAGCCAACAGCGCCCCGTGCTTTGTGCCCCCGAGTTGACGAGCTCGGTCCCCCGTGCCGCCCGACTCGTGGGCTGCTCCTGCCCCTCGACGATGTCGAACTCATCCCCTCGACGATGGATGTCTTCTCCAACTCCTCTGGTTATTCTCCTTCTTCTTAACCTGGGTGCACGCTGCCCCCTGGGAGTGCCAGACGCCCTTTGTGGGGGTGCGAGGCATGGGCAGGTCTCTGTTTCTAGAAGGTAAATCGTCGACAACACAAATCAAGCACCGGCACGTTAGGCACAACTTTATTTGTTTCATCAAACCCAACGTCTCTATTCACGTCATTTTCTGTTAAGATTGAGAACCAAAGGGGTCCAAGGCTGCAGTGAAGGTGAAGAAGCGCTGCTCCATGCGGTAGCAAGTGTCAGCTCTCGGCTAGGGTTCATACTCGAGCACACTCCATCACTTTAGAGCCTCCGTGAAGCAAGTGGAACACACGTGCTGGGAGAATATGAGATCGATCAGCATCATCGCCATCTCAGTCACGTTGTTGTGCTTTAAAACCATCTCAATTCTACAGCCGGGCTAGCTCACGTTGACGAGTCGATCGCGCGACGCGACGACACGTGGCGTAACGGGCCCAAGTAATACTTCAGTGAAAAAAACGTAATCTCAACACTGTGAGAACACGGCGATAACTACAACACTGTGAGAAAACACACACACAACTCCCCACACACACACACACAACTCCCCACACACACACAACTCCCCACACACACACACAATTCCCCACACACACACAACTCCCCACACACACACAACTCCCCGTCACTTCACTTCACTGACACTGCACTGCGGTCACCACCATCACCGCCACCTTCATCACCTCCACCATCTCCATCACTACCTCCACAACTACCTCCACCACCACCACCTCCACCACTACCATCTCCATCACCACCTCGACAACTACCTCCACCACCACCACCTCCACCACTACCATCTCCATCACCACCTCCACAACTACCTCCACCACCAACACCACCATCTCCATCACCACCTCCACAACTACCTCCACCACCACCTCCACCACCATCTCCATCACCATCTTCACAACTACCTCCACCACCGACACCTCCATCACCACCTCCACCATCTCCATCACCACCTCCACAACTACCTCCACCACCATCGACACCTCCATCTCCACCACTACCATCTCCATCACCACCTCCACAACTACCTCCACCACCACCACCTCCACCACTACCATCTCCATCACCACCTCCACAACTACCTCCACCACCACCACCACCACCTCCACCACCATCTCCATCACCACCTCCACAACTACCTCCACCACCACCACCTTCACCACCATCTCCATCACCACCTCCACAACTACCTCCACCACCACCACCACCGACACCTCCATCACCACCTCCACCATTTCTATAACCACTTCCACAACTACCTCCACCACCGCCACCACCGAAACCTCCATCACCACCTCCACCATCTCCATCACCACCTCCACAACTACCTCCACCACCACCTCCACCACCATCGACACCTCCATCTCCACCACTACCATCTCCATCACCACCTCCACAACTACCTCCACCACCACCACCTCCACAACTACCTCCACCACCAACACCTCCATCACTACCATCTCCATCACCACCTCCATAACTACCTCCACCACCACCTCCACCACCGACACCTCCATCACCACCTCCACAACTACCTCCACCACCTCCACCACTACCATCTCCATTACCACCTCCACAACTACATCCACCACCACCTCCACCACCGACACCTCCATCACCACCTCCACCATCTCCATCACCACCTCCACAACTACCTCCACCACCACCACCTCCACCACCTCCACCACTACCATCTCCATTACCACCTCCACAACTACATCCACCACCACCTCCACCACCGACACCTCCATCACCACCCCCACCATCTCCATCACCACCTCCACAACTACCTCCACCACCACCATCACCACTGACACCTCCATTACCACCTCCACCCCCACCCCCTCCACCTTCACCACCGCGCCCTGGCCTGCGCTGCGTGCACCCTGCAGGAGGGGTCGTGCGCCGCGCACTCCGCCAGCACTGCCGCCGCGGCTCCCCGCCGTGACGGCTTCTTCAGGGATGGCGCCCGCCGCGTGGACTTCGCCCTCGCCTTCGGAGCGCCGCGCCGCGGACCCGACGGCGTCGGCGCCGCTCGCTTCTCCTCCTCCGTGCGCCGCGCCGCCTCGCGCCGCCTCGCGCCACCCTCCTCCGTCTCCTCCTCGGTGCTCCAACTGGGGCCCGAGAGGCGCCTCCCGCCGGGGCTCGCCCTGCAGCCCGTGGCCGAGGGGGCTCTGCTCCCCTCCGCTTCGACGACCACGATGACGACGACGCAGCAGCAGCCACCGCCGGGAGTCGTCACCACCTCGTCGTTTTTCACCGCCGCCACCGCCGCCGCCTCCTCCTCCACTGCCTCCGCCTCTTCGCCATGGTCGCCCCCCGAGGTGGGCTCCGACCAGGACTGGCGGAGGGACAAGGAGCCGCTCCCGGGGGGCGGTGTGGGGGGAGACGCGACCTCGCGGGACGGGAGTGATGACATGGTGGACCTGGAGGCTGCGTCCGACGTTGGGTGAGAACGTCTGTCTAGCTCTGTGCGTCTCTCTCTCTGTGCATGCTGGGGAGAGGGTGTGTCCTGCAGGACCTCCTGCTTTCCGATCTCTGTGCACACGGGCCTGGGTTTTTCTCCATCCTGACCCTTGCCTGAGAAAGAGTTAACTCACCTTTGGTGGTCATTTTCTCGGTTTTCTTCATTTATTAAATATTTTTGTATCAAATAACCTTCTCCCCTTAACTGTGAGTATTGTTACTTCACGTGGTGCTGCCTATTTTCTGCTTTTTTGGTGGTTTTCCTTCGCCTCAACAGCACACAACACCACCACCGCCACGCCCCAGGTCTGCTTGGTTTAACAGCCTGGAGCCTCTCCCTCTCTCTGATGCACTCCTTCCCTCACAGCACTCCGTTTTTCTCTTGCTGTCTTATTCATCTATCTCTCTTCTTATTCTCTCTTGTGAATAACATTCTTTGTCACCTTTTTCTTATCACTCGTGTTGTACTGCTGCTGTTCATCATGGCAGAGTACGACAAGGTCGAGTCTCTCTCTCGGCGGTGCAGTCATTTCATTTCCTCCACCCGAGACCGCCATCGAGGTCGTCATTGCCGCGGTGGTCGAGCGCGTCGGCCTGGCAGGCATCCTCATTGCCCAGCGACAGAACCGCGGCGTGGTTATTTTCATGACCGAGGAGAGTTCAGCGGCGCGCCTCGTGGAGACGCACCCGACGAGAACCTCCACTTCCTCCAATCCACCTACAGGAAGCGTGGGGTCAGCGTCGAGGCTTTTTTCCCCGATGTGCTGGTCTTCTTGAAAGCCGCACAGAAAATATATCGCGAACCGCAAAAGTTTACATTCAGCCCGCAGGAATGCTACCGACTGAAAGCGTTGGTGCAAAAAGTAAAGAGGAAGAGCTCTTCCCTTCCAAAGTGATCCCCTGCAGCCACTGCCAACACCTAATGCCATGGCTTCGGGTGTCAAGATAGCAAGTCTAAATTGCAATGTTGCTCGCAGTGACAAGAGGTGGCACCGCATCTGTTGCTTCCTCAACGACCAAAAGGCAGACGTACCTTTCCTGCAAGAAACGTACCTTGACGCCACTCTGCAGGCCTAACGTCAGCACCTCATGGGCAGCCAGTCCTTCTTCAGCCATGGTGAAGACAACCTCGCTGGAGTCGCGATCGTGTTTGGTCCAAAGTTTCTTTCAGAGAGCGTGGTCTTTAAAGATATCGTGAAAGGACATTTGATTTCGGTGGAATTTGTGTTCAACAACACGAGGCTGCGGTGCTTCAACTTGTACGCACCGAGCAGGACCTGCGAGAGGAAGTTCTTCTTCTCCGGCACGCTGCGGGACACCCTGGAGGCAGACGATGCGGACGACGTGCTCACGGTCATTGCGGGAGATTTCAACTGCACCCTCGACCTGGCTCTCGACCTCGTGAAGAGCCACAACCGTCACTCCAAGTGGAAGACCGCGGCCAAGATCAGCGGCACTGCGGGGCTCCGCTCCATGCTCGCCGGAGAGAAGCTGTTGCGGAAGGCACTCGCAGCAATGCGGGAGCTGCGGTTGAAGCTGGAGGCACCTGAAGATAGCGGCGCCGCACGACCTCCCTCCTCCTTCCCGGAGTTGCGCATCTCCTGCACCCAACCTCCCCGGGTGCTGTCACTCAGGGATTGACCTCGGGTTGTGAATTAACTAATCAATTAATTATTTAATGTAAAAATAGATGTGTTTATTCGTTGATTAATTGGCCAATCAATAAATTCATTAATTGATTCATGAAGGCATTAATTGATTAATACATTGCTTAATTAATTGATTGATTAATTAATCAACGAGCGGCGGCATGCGGCAAGGAGCGGTGCTGCGTTTCGCAATCGGAGGTCGTGAGTTCAAATTCCAATTCGGGAGGGGGGAGGTGGGGGGGGGCTGACTCGGCCCATCCTCCCTCGAGGATCGATACATTTAGTACCGTCAATGCCCTGTGGAAAGTCAACATTGGACGTCAGTCCTATGAATAGGCTCGCGCCTCTGGTTGCCATGTGCACGTGGGACGCATGTCGCACCGTGCGTAGCGTGCTAATCGGAGGTGCGGGGGAAAAGACAACAAACTAAACACAAAGAGCAGCTCTGAAGAAATTAGTTTGTCAATCTAGATGATAATTTAAAAGTGCACAGCTGCAGTAGCTTCCTAATATCGGAAGGAAGAGCGTTCCAGACGGCCACAGAAGCGCATTTGAAAGCGCGCGATGCATTGCCTGTCTTTGTTCGGCGGCTAGCGTGATGGTTTTTTCTCCTTGATGAGATGCGCAGGGTTCATTTGTGGCAAGCACTTTGTGTGTGATGAGCGCGACCTTACAACAATGTGTTCGTTCAGCAACCGGAAGCCAATGCAGCTCGGCGAGCAATGGATGGACATGGTCGGACCTAAGAGAATAATGTTCTTCATATGATAGTCAACCTAAAGTGCAATCTTCAGAGCTGGAATTTAGCCAAACTAAGTAACAGAAACACATTTCCTGTAATGGTGCGTTTTTGTTTGTTTGCGTGACTGCCTCGATTTGAAACCAGAATCCCAGCGGTACCAGGGCAGCGCTCTGACTTCTGGGGCCACCAGTCATCTTTCCAACTCCTTCGCCTTATCTTTATTGTCAGACGTGATATCATCATCATCGTCGTCGTCGTCATGGTCATCAACATTTGAATTACCGTGTCTCAATTCCTATCGCTGTCTCAGTTTCCATCTTCAATTCACGTCCAGACCTCGTCCATAGCCACGTTCTTCATTGGTGCCTCCACGTGCTCGCCCCGACCCCTCCCCCCTCCCCACTTCCTCGGGGTGCCCGCAGCTACGTCCCGCTGGCTGAGGTCCACGACGAGGAGAAGCGCGCCCGGAGGGACGAGTTCGAGGCGCGGCTCTTGGAGGCTGGACTCGAGCTGGAGCGCGATGACGAGGTGAGCGTCACGTGCATGGTTCACGTGGAGGCGCGTCAGGGGGTGAGCGTCACGTGGTTCACGTGGAGGCACGTCAGGGGGTGAGCGTCACGTGCGTGGTTCACGTGGAGGCGCGTCGGGGTGAGCGTCACGCGCGTGGTTCACGTGGAGGCGCGTCAGGGGGTGAGCATCACGTGCGTGGTTCACGTGGAGGCGCGTCAAGGGGTGAGCATCACGTGCGTGGTTCACGTGGAGGCGCGTCAGGGGGTGAGCGTCACGTGCGGGGTTCACGTGGAGGCGCGTCAGGGGGTGAGCGTCACGTGGTTCACGTGGAGGCGCGTCAGGGGATGAGCATCACGTGCGTGGTTCACGTGGAGGCGCGTCAGGGGGTGAGCGTCACATGCGTGGTTCACGTGGAGGCACGTCAGAGGGTGAGCGTCACGTGGTTCACGTGGAGGCGCGTCAGGGGGGTGAGCGTCACGTGTGTGGTTCACGTGGAGGCGCGTCAGGGGGTGAGCGTCACGTGTGTGGTTCATGTGGAGGCGCGTCAGGGGGGTGAGCGTCACGTGGTTCACGTGGAGGCGCGTCAGGGGGTGAGCGTCACGTGCATGGTTCACGTGGAGGCGCGTCAGGGGGTGAGCGTCACGTGCGTGGTTCACGTGGAGGCGCGTCAGGGGGTGAGCGTCACGCGCGTGGTTCACGTGGAGGCGCGTCAGGGGGTGAGCATCACGTGCGTGGTTCACGTGGAGGCGCGTCAGGGGGTGAGCATCACGTGCGTGGTTCACGTGGAGGCGCGTCAGGGGGTGAGCGTCACGCGCGTGGTTCACGTGGAGGCGCGTCAGGGGGTGAGCATCACGTGCGTGGTTCACGTGGAGGCGCATCAGGGGGTGAGCGTCACGTGTGTGGTTCACGTGGAGGCGCGTCAGGGGGTGAGCGTCACGTGTGTGGTTCACGTGGAGGCGCGTCAGGGGGTGAGCGTCACGTGGTTCACGTGGAGGCGCGTCAGGGGGTGAGCGTCACGTGCGTGGTTCACGTGGCGGCGCGTCAGGGGTGAGCGTCACGTGTGTGGTTCACGTGGAGGCGCGTCAGGGGGTGAGCGTCACGTGCGTGGTTCACGTGGAGGCGCGTCAGGGGGTGAGCGTCACGTGCGTGGTTCACGTGGAGGCGCGTCAGGGGGTGAGCGTCACGTGCGTGGTTCACGTGGAGGCGCGTCAGGGGGTGAGCGTCACGTGGTCCACGTGGAGGCGCGTCAGGGGGTGAGCGTCACGTGTGTGGTTCACGTGGAGGCGCGTCAGGGGGTGAGCGTCACGTGTGTGGTTCACGTGGAGGCGCGTCAGGGGGTGAGCGTCACGTGTGTGGTTCACGTGGAGGCGCGTCAGGGGGTGAGCGTCACGTGCGTGGTTCACGTGGCGGCGCGTCAGGGGTGAGCGTCACGTGTGTGGTTCACGTGGAGGCGCGTCAGGGGGTGAGCGTCACGTGCGTGGTTCACGTGGAGGCGCGTCAGGGGGTGAGCGTCACGTGCGTGGTTCACGTGGAGGCGCGTCAGGGGGTGAGCGTCACGTGCATGGTTCACGTGGAGGCGTGCATGCGATGCTCACCTTGTTAATGCATCTCATTATCATTGCAGTGGCCTAACGCGTAATGCGTCCCATGTGTGCGAGAGTTAACCTTCAGAACCGTACACCTGCAACACCAGCAGCAGCAGCAGACTCCGCGTCTCTCCCTCCACTCCCTCCCCTCTCCATACGAATTATTATCGCTGTTTGTCGCCTCGTCTCTCCCATCTCCACCCCTCCCGCCTCACCCCCCTCCCACCCCACCCCCCGCCGGCAGGCAAGGCGGCACGGAGGCACGGTCTACGTGCGGCTGCACGCACCGTGGCACGTGCTCACGCGCGAGGCCGAGCTGCTGAAGCTCAAGATGCCGACAAAGAAGGTGCCACGTGCCATCGAACGATCGATCGAACGAACGACCGAACAAACCAACCAATCGCGACGCCCCCTTAGGCCCTTGTGCTGTGACGTCAAGGGCTGCCGGGGCGAGGCGCTGCCACACGTGGCGCAGTATCCTGCGACTATGATGATGGCACGATACCGTGTAATGAAGGAGGAGGGTTTACGGATAGACGTAACGCGTGCCCTTAGTGGCAGTGTCGTGTGCCGATAGCAACAGCGGTAGCAGAGTTCTGGAATAAGATCGAGAGAAAGACTTGGAGCACTCGCACGTACGAGGCTAATGTATGCGTTTGCAATGGATCAACGTATCCATCTCGGACCGCATTTAAATCCACAATGGCCTCGTCTCAGCTGCACGTGTCAGACGCGAGAATTTGAACGTTGCTTGCAGCTGAGATTGCCGTGTTTTTTTATCTCCCCTACTGAGACCAAAAACACACGCAGCAGAGAGAGGAACACTTCATAATCAACGTTTTTGGGTTTAGATCGCGTTATTTATAAATGTGTCGTAACCCTCCACCACCCGACACGGCCATTCTGGCGAATTGCCCGATGATGCTGGATGCAATTACCAGCGAAACGTCGTACTCAAATTGTAAATGTTGTGGTTTCACGCTTCAACACACCGGTGGGCTAAAGCAGTGAACTATTTGTCTTTTGTCAACGTGACACTTTTTTACTGATTGGCCGTGTCGGGTGGTGGAGGGTTACGACACATTTATAAATAACGCGATCTAAACCCAAAAACGTTGATTATGAATAATATTGGTCGCGAAAGCCTACGTGTTAAACAGAGGAACACTTATCAACTGCGTATAACAGGCGCTTACAACATCTTAAAACCTCGCGCAAGGACCGCGTTCGGGTGTGAGAAGCAGCGAACGACGTTCCGTCGCTCTCGGCCCGTTCCCCATGGGATCGTGCGTCCCACCCTCGCACGCGCGAGATCAATCGCGGTGACGCGATTTGTACAATCCGCACGTAACGCGGCTTTAAATAGTCGGGATAGATCCGGCAGTCTTGCATTCGCCCCCCCCCCCTGTTTCTCCGCTCATCGTTGTGACCTCGGCTTGCTAAATCGGGACACCTTCCACATTCAACAGAGGAACAACATAGGAAATTACGGCCGATTCTAAGTTTGTCTTCAAAGAGTTGCGGCGCAATGATCCGTCACTAAGTTTATCTCGTTCGCTCGCACCGCGTTCGACCCCCTCGAAGCGACCCCATACACACACGCACCACACACACACACCACACACACACCACACACACCACACACACCACACACACCACACACCACACACACACCACACACACCACACACACACCACACACACACCACACACACCACACACACCACACACACCACACACCACACACACACCACACACACACCACACACACCACACACACACCACACACACCACACACACACCACACACCACACACACACACCACACACACACACCACACACACCACATACACCACACACACCACACACACCATACACACACACCACACACACCACACACACACACACACACCACACAGCACACACCACACACACACCACACACCATACACACACGGATTGTTACTCTGCACGATGGTGAGAGACGGTGATGGCTTAGGGGAGCCCTTCATCCAGCAGTGGACTGATCATGGCTGAAGATGATGATGATGATGATTTTATTCCACCTCTGTAAAATTTGTTTCTATTTAATATCAATAGTTCAGAATGGTTGCATGTCATGTCTAATCATGAGTATTCTTGCTCCGCTATAGTCGCGTGTTATCCTTTGACAATGGGGCGTCCCTTGAATGTTTTACTTCTATCCTCAATGCGGCTTCGTTGACATTAACGGATACAGCAACACCGCGGTTTACGTCGGGGGATGCGTTCCTGAATATCGAAACGACGTCAATGAAAGCGATGTACAGGGCGGGTAGTGGTGGGTGGTGGTGGAGGCGAAGGCTGAGAGGCAAAGGACAGACGACGATGACGATGCTGTCAGCGGCGTGAGTGTCGGGTTGAGGCGACGCAAATCAGGTAGCGGTGTCAGTAAAGTGACGACGTGTTTGAGAAACGGCGTGAAAGTGTGGATGGCGGGTGTGATGGAGGTGTACCCAGTTGTGGCGTTGTTGGGTTGTGGGGTCGTGTCTCCCTGTTCAACTCCCCCATCCCCCCGCCCCCCACCTCCCCGCCCCCAGGTGTACGAGGTTCGACGCAACACGCGCCAGGCCTGCTCGTGCTGGCGCCGCGCCACCGCCCTGCTGCGGCCGCGCACGCCGCAGTCGGAGAGGGAGGCACGCATCAAACACCTGTCTCTACCCTTCTCACGCGACAAGGAACACCTGTACGCCCCTAGTAACCACCCCACCACACCTGTACGCCCCTAGCAACCACTGCCATCACACCTGTACTCCCCTAGCAACCACCCCATCACACCTGTACGTCCCTAGCAACCACTGCCATCACACCTGTACTCCCCTAACAACCACCCCATCACACCTGTACGTCCCTAGCAACCACCCCATCACACCTGTACGCCCCTAGCGACCACCCCCATCACACCTGTACGTCCCTAGCAACCACCACCATCACACTTGTCATCTGTGATCACCATTTCAGTCTTACCATACAACTACCCATCGAGCATGTACGCCCATTTAATCACCTCACCAAGACATCATCACGGCAGCGATTTACCCTCGCGTTATCAACCACCTCAATGTAAAATTGTAGTTGTGTCTCTATCAACATCATCCATACGGAGAAGAATCCGTTAATCTCCTGCCTAAGCTAACCATTCACTCACCTGCCCGCTTGTGTGATTCCTACCACGTGCCTCTCACTCCACTACGCACCCTCACCTGGCTCACGTGCATGTTGACCTGTGACCCCCTCCCCCCCTGTCCATTCAACCCCATCGCACCTTCACCTGTACCCCCTTCCCACTGGTCCCTCCAATTCTCCTCCCTCCACCTCTCTCCCCCCGCCCCCACCCCCCGCCTCCTTCCCAACCTGGTCCCCTCGTCATCCAACCCTAGATTCGATATCCGGGACAAAGACACGTACTTCACGAGTTCACAACGAAGCAAGATCGTGAGTGGGCAACACGCGCATTGACATTGCTACTACACATTGTTTGGTAATGCTGCTGCTGCTGGTTAAACGAACCAAAGGCAAAGATCCCCCGTATAACCTTCAACAGACTGCTGGGGCAAGCGCTGTTTGCAAGTACCTATGAAGGTCGAGGCGTCACACGACGGGGTGGGTGGCCAGCACCATGCCTGGCCGTATTTGTCTCCCAAGTGGCGATGTTTACACACCGCACTGGGTACTCATTTAAGGCTGAGTCTACCTATGGGAGGCCTAGGACCGGATTACAAATCCGTCACCAATGATTACCCGTATAGCCTTAAGAGACTGTTGGGGCAAGTGCTGTTAGCGAGCACCTATTAAGGCTTGGATAGGCACACACACACGTACAATCATATAAAAAACCACATCCATACTCAGAGAGCACACTAAGATCTCAGAACTGAGCCCAAAAAGTAAATGGTGGTGTTTTTGGGTTGTTTTTTTATTCCCAGGTTCGAGAAATCCTAAAGCGGGCGGTGGTGACGCGTGGCAAACACAGCATTGGTGAGCACACGGCTGCGGCCATTTTAATCAACGTCACAAGGGACCCTTGATGATGTCACCACTGCACTCCGAAGCCCTCGCCTGAGAGAGACGACGAGTCATGCATGAATTTGTCGTCTCCGGGCTCGATTCGCCTGTTGAATAATGCGGGGCGATTCCATTCAGAGTGGTGATTTTATTCAATAATCTATTGTGTTTATTTGTTGACGCTGGTTATTCATCGTTAAGTTGATGTTCAAAGGTTATGCTATTCGCTCCACCCCACCCCCTCCACCGACCCACCCACCCAAATTTACACCCCCAGAATATCGAGAGGGAACTCAGTGATGATTTTAGTCGTGTGTATTCGTGTTGTTGCTCGTGTTAAAATAAAGTTTATATATTTGTATATATATAATGTATTATTTAGCATTGTGGTAGCGAATGTAGCCGCTTCTAGCGGCTAGAAAGCTATCATACAATATAGGACTCAAACACCAGTCAGTTCTTGTCAATAACAACACCGTGGCCTTAATAGAGAAAACAAATATGAAGTCGGCGACGTTTCGGTCAATGTCCCTTCATCATGGCACACGGCTCAAAACGTGGCCCATTAAATTTAGCATTTATTTTAAGGACACACTGTTGCGAATGTGTTAGTTTAACACGAAGGCTTTCGCGACCGATTTCATCCATGATACAGGTTTTTTTGGGTTATATCGCGTAAATATAAATGTGTTGTTAAACCCGTCACCACCCGACACAGCCAATTAGTAAGGTTTGTCATGTAAACAGAACGTGGCCAATTCGTTACCAGTACAGCACACCGGTGTGTTGGGAGAGCAAACCCATGTTGTAAATGTTGTGTAAATGTTGTGTAAATGTTGTGGGTTTTCTCTCCAACGCACCGGTGTGCTGTACTAGTAACGAATTGGCAAGTTCTGTTTCACGTGACAAACCTTACTAATTGGTTGTGTCCGGTGGTGGCGGGTTTAACGACACATTTATATTTACACGATCTAACCCAAAAACCTCTACATCGATGATATAGTTACACCTCGATCAATGACGTCCTTGCGTGCAATGGCAGCGATGTGTCGAGGAGTAACCGAATGACATTGTTGAGGTTTGCTGCTGCTCGTCACGACGAGAGGGCTTCAGGAGACAGAGAGAGTTCGTGTCGCTTTGCTCTTCATCCTCCGTTGAAGGAGCGTAGGCCACAGTGGGTGACACTGTGTGGGCCATAGGTTGGCTTGCCTGGCCACAATCACACTCGTGTGGCATGTCTCTATGTATCTCCATGTGTCTCTATGTATCTATACGTGTCTCTATGTATCTCTATGAGTCTCTATGTATCTCTATGAGTCTCTATGGGGTTTACTATACGGCCCAAAGTTTGGGTTGCATAGCCACCATCGCATTACTATACGGCTTGTGCTTTTCATCTTCCATTCACGAAGGGGCTGTTCACCTTTCCTCACAACGGCAACGACTAACGGAGACACTAGAATCTCGACAAACGCTCCGAGTGAAACCCTAACCCCCTGTTCCCCGATTAAAGACATTTTCCATTTGCCGCGTGTGCGCCAGGTCTCACGCGTCTGCTGGCCAGCGGTGTATACAGCGCCGCATACCCACTCCACGATGTGAGTTCCGCTGCCGTCACCCCCCCCCCCCCCCCCACTGCCCCCCCACCCCCCAGGCCACGGCTAACGTCAGTGCCGAGTGATATCCGAACCGATCCTGGGCACCCTCCCACCCCCCACATCCCCTTCACCAACCCGCACTGAGCAGCACGCTGGTGATGGGCGGTCGAACATTCCCCTACTAACAAACAAAAAGCTGAGAAAGTAAATCGTGTAAATCAATTTTACTGGGAAGGTTCCCAATTTCTCATACCACTGGTGCCGAAAGGGCTGCCTACCGGGTTTTCTGGAACGCTCTGTGACGTGAATGGACTTCGATGCCTGACAACCGACAAGCATGTGTCCAGAACATCCAAATGCAGAAACACGACAGACAGGAAGTCGTCGTCTAACGCGCTCGGAGATGTGGTCCTGAGAAGCGGCACGCTAAGCGACAGAAATGATCCATATGTAGTGTAACGATCGAGTTTGGCGCAGCTCAAGAAAGTACCTCGTCGTCGACCGCTCAGAAGCAGCGTTGTAACACGCCGCATGCCCCGCATAGTAACGGGGCATGCCCCACGTAGTAACGGGGCACGCCCTGCGTAGTAACGGGGCACGCCCCGCGTAGTAACGGGGCACGCCCCGTGTAGTAACGGGGCACGCCCCGCGTAGTAACGGGGCACGCTCTGCGTAGTAACGGGGCACGCTCTGCGTAGTAACGGGGCACGCTCTGCGTAGTAACGGGGCACGCTCTGCGTAGTAACGGGGCACGCTCTGCGTAGTAACGGGGCACGCTCTGTGTAGTAACGGGGCACGCTCTGCGTAGTAACGGGGCACGCTCTGCGTCGCGTGGAAAGTGTTTCCGAATGGAAGAGCCGCGTTACAGCGCCAACGCGTTGTGTCTGTGCTGTTCTGCACCACCGTTCGTAGGCAACCGCTGTAATTATCTGAGTAGCGGGAGTGGGGCGACTCCGCTGCACTAAGACCGCACGCTCAGCGACGACTTTGCGTCATACTCTTGGAAAAAACACAGCGTGCCCTCTGTTCCCCGGGGGGTACGAATGCTGAGACGCGATCCGTACCGTGACACCCGTGGAAACCAGGCTACGAGCCATGCACAGCATGCAGGGTGCAGGGGATTTTGAGAAGGGGGCGGGGGGAGCGATTGAATCGGTGTGAGCGAAAGTTTTTAAAGTGTTGGCTTAACGAACCCCTCTCACCCACGGGGTCGGGATACACCTCCGGCTATGGATAGGCGATGTAAGCGATGCCGCTGTTCCACGCCGCCTCTAACCCCAACCCCCTATCGCCCGGCACGGTGCCACGGTGGGTTCGATCTTGACCTTGACGCCTACTGATTATATTTGTGGTTTGCATGTTCTCCCCGTGTGTTGTGATGAATCGACACACGTTTAGAGTATTTGGCTGCTGCTATAAATGTCCACACGATGATGAGCCCCTTCGTTGAGCGTTGTCATTTGCAATCGCTGTGTAGCCGAGTGGGGCCTTACCTGGTGAAATAAAACAAAAATGTTTCTTGTTTCGTTTGTTTCTAAATTGCCCAGCCCTCTCTCCCACTTCACTAAACCTCCCTCCCTGTCACCCTCTTGTCCACGTGTCTTCGCAGGGAGACTATGACGTCACCACGGGCCCCGGCAACGACAGGAAGGTGAGAAGGCTGCTATTGGCTGTTGTAGCACGCGGTTGGGTGGGGGCACAACACGTGACCTCACCTCGGACGCCCCCGTCGTATTTGGGCCCCGAGGTGGTGAGATGTTTACTCCCTCCCCTGGTGTACAGGAGGTCGTGGCTTCGATCACAACCCTGACGCTTGCTGTATATTTGGAGTTTGCATATTCTCCCTGTGGTCGCGTGGATTTTTCTCCGGGTCCTCCGGGTTTTCCCGGCACATTCATGAGTTTCGACATAGTAAGCCTATTCGTTCACTTATATCATCTGTGGCCAGGTTGCTTTGAAAAAGAGCTGTATAGCTCAGTGAGGCCTTAACTGGTAAAATAAAAAAAATAGTCAGGTGGTGAAGAGTATTTGCCCCCATTTGAATCGTGCCCATGAATGTGCCCGTGTTTTTTATCTCATTATATTAGTTGACGTTCATGGTGTGTGGGTGCCACAACATCGTTTCCGCTCTGCCACTTCGTGTGGCTGCTGTCGTTGATGTATCGCAACAGCTGTGATGTGACATTGAGGTGGTTGAGGAGTGGGTAGGGCCGTCCATAGGGGGGGAGGGGGTGCGGGGCCCGGGACGAATCCCACTGTGGGCCCCCCTGACGCCTTCAAACTCAACCAGAAGTATTACCACTGACAATGTGACGTCGAAGCGCGCGACCCCCAAAGCGCCCCCCCCAAAGCGCGGGGCCCTGGGCGGTCACCCCGATTTGCTGCGTATCCTAGGGACGGCTCGGGGAGTGGTGCATAGTGGGCTACGTACGATTCAAAAGAAGTTCATCATACATTCATCATCGCTGCGGAGGTGAAGCCTCCTTCGTTGGGATGTAGCGGGTCTCTGAGTCGCTCGATGTTTCATGGTTTTGTTCGGGTGGTGACTGCAGTCTCCTCGTACTGACCACAGAGTTTTGTACATTTCTAATTGTGTGAATCATCATCATCGTCATCGGGTATCCGCATCATCTGCTGCTGCTGAGGATGATGCGGTTGAGTGGCTGTGGCCCAGAGAATTCACGAGAGATCGACGTCATGCAGCGATCTTCTGGGTCGTCTTGTCGCTCACATGTCTGTGACTTCTTGTGGAATCCATTCTGCTCTCCAAGCCGCATCATCATCATCAACATCATCATCGTCATCATCATCGTCATCATCATCATCATCGTCATCATCATCGTCATCATCATCATCATCGTCATCATCATCATCGTCATCATCATTATCGTCATCATCGTCATCATCGTCATCATCATCATCGTCATCATCATCGTCATCATCATCATCAGGGTTTTACTGGTAGGAACCTCCTGGTTACACCAGCCCACAGGGGATTATTGTGTCTGTCCGTCCGTCGTGCCGGGAGGTGCTGGGTGGGGAGGGAGGGGCTGGGTGGGGAGGGTGGGGAGGGGCTGGGTGGGGGGTGGGAGAGGTGGGGCTGGGTGGGGAGGGGCTGGTCACCCCGTGGTGCCCTTATAAAACTCAACGTTTAACCCACTCACGCCGGCTTGTGCCCGCCCTCACAGTCGGGCATATTTGCGGAATACACCACGCCGCCATTGACCGAGCAACCCAACGTTCCTACCAGCTCCCTCCGCAGGAATGTGTTGTAGTGCGTCTGAGTGCATTTCACGCATCGCCATTTCGAGCATGCCTGCGTTTAGAGTTAACAGCAAACTGGCTGAATGAATGAACTTGAAGACGTGACACAACTAAGACTGACAACTACCAACGACAACTAAAAACAGCGAAAGAATCGTGCTGGAGAGATCCACGCTCGACCTTGGAATTGCACTGAGAGACAAGCACGTGGCGTAGAGAGCACACGCAGAGGTTAACGACGCCACTCAAACGGGAACGTAAGCGAGCCTTGGGCATTAGGTGTCGTGGCTGGCAGGGATGATCGGGATGAAGGCTCGTGTGTGGGCATACGGTGGATTGTTACATCACCGCGCCGTGACACATGGAGGCATTCTGGCGAGGCCTTCATCCAGCAGTGGATCGATCAAAACTGATGATGATGATGAATTTGATGATGGTGGTGGGGGCGGTGATGTCATATTGGCATCGTAAAGCATGCTGGGATTGCTGCAATGCTTCGCTGCTGGACCCCTGTGCGTGTGTGCGCATGTACCGTGTGTGTGTGTACCGTGTGTATGTGTACTGTGTGTGTGTGTGTGTACCGTGTGTGTGTGTGTACTGTGTGTGTGTACTGTGTGTGTACTGTGTGTGTGTACTGTGTGTGTGTATGTACCGTGTGTATGTGTGTACTGTATGTGTGTACTGTGTACTGTGTGTGTGTACTGTGTGTGTTTATGTACCGTGTGTGTATGTACTGTGTGTGTACTGTGTGTGTACTGTGTGTGTGCACTGTGTGTGTGTACCGTGTGTATGTGTGTACTGTGTGTGTGTACTGTGTGTGTGTCAGCGCTGCGCTAGGAACCCGGCGATTCGCGCCAATCCGAGTGGAGATGATCTGAACCGGTCCTGGGCCTCCCCGAGGTCGACTCAACCGCAAATGAGTATCTGGTGCAATGTATAGACATCGCCACTAGAGAGACAAAGGCGGCCGGGCGTGGTGCAAACCACCCACCCCTTTGCGTGCCGTCTTCATAGGTCCTACTCGCTAACAGCACTTGCCGCAACAGGTCGGTTAAGGCTATTCGGGGGATCTTTGTTTTGCTTTGCCGGGGAACCCACGTGGCTCGCACATTCAGTACCCCTCAGCCTCTCCTCTTCCTCCTGGCATCTCTCTCGCTCTCTCGCTCTCTCTCTCTCTCCCCTTCTCTTCATCCCTCTCTCTCTCTCACTGCCTCCCCCTCTCTCAATGTCTCTTTTTTATGATCAGTGGAAACAAGAAGATGCTCGGTGTAGTCGGCACTTTGCTTCGTTCATCATTTCTTATTTTTTTTTATAACTTTGCTTTATGTAAACCCCCACCTCTCGCTCCATCTCGTCCCCGCAACCCGCATCTCTCCCCTACCCCAAATCTCTCTCCACCCCCACTCCCTCTCGCATTTTCTCGACGTGGTCAGAACTTTACAACAACAAACACAAAACTCACCAACACGGTAGGAGTGCAAGAGTATAGGAAAGGTAAACAAGTCACTGATAGAACACATAGATAAATTAATACAACTAAACTCGTTTTACCTTACCAGGTAGAGCCCACTAACTTAGTTCTCAGAAGCGACCTGGCCACAGATGATAGCTCATGGAAGTGGCTTATCATGTGGAAATATATAGCAGCCAAACTATCTACATAATCTAAAGTCTAGATTATAATTAGATTCTAAACGCATGTTTCTAAACATGTCTGGAAACTCGGGCAGGCAAATTGCGGACTCGCTCGGGACACTGTGGGTGGGGGCGGGGGGCCGTGGGGGGGTGGGGGGCGGGGCGGTGGGGGGTGGGGGGCGGGGTGGGGGGTGGAGGTGGGGGGTGGGGGTCAGTGGGCTGCTCCGGGCCCGCTGTGCATGCCTCTGCGTGTAGCCACGGGGTGTTTAACTATTGACCCCGCGTGCGCTCTTACGTAAGACACCTTGTGCTGATGGCACAATGCCCATGGCGGTGACCCATCATTACAATCATCAGCATCATCCTCGTCCTCGTCCCGCACGGGACAATGCCTGAATATCTACCACGTTGCTCCTTAGAGTTATTGAAGAGTTTAAAAAAGCCGTGATAATAATAATTATTATTAGACTGAATATGTTTTGTGAAATAAACTGTTAAAAATATTACGTAATGAATGTTCTTATTTGTAACGGTGTTCAAATCAATGTGCTTATAGCACTTCAAAGTCCGGTAGGTGGCAACTACCTGTGCACCAGAATGAGATGGCCAGCGTCTCGGGCATGCGGTCGTCATAATAACAACAAGTGCTTTTGTAAAGGGGCATTTCATCCGTAGATCGCGATGCACCACCGCGTCTGTACAGCCAGGAAATACACAAAACCCGCAGGGTGACGGTCAGATCGAGGCGGCAGGGGTCAGTTCACAGAGGTGAGAATTCCAGCCGTAAGTAAATATATCGGACGATTCTGATCGCCTTCTGGCAAAGGCAAAGCACCTCCGATTCGCACGGTTGGCTTCGTACGGTGCGAAAGAAGATCAACATTCATACAAAGCGTTCCACAGCTTGCGAGACGCACAGTGGGGGAATCCCGATGACCCTGCAGGAACAGAGCCTCGATCTCGGAGTCCTTAGAAGAAGGAGATTCGAACATCGCAGAGACCTGATTGGAGTATGAAGGTGGATCGGTTCCTGCCAGTATTGCGGGGCTCACCCATTGAGCGCGTTGTAAGGGCAGCAGCAGAGCAGCAGCAGCAGCAGCAGCAGCAGCAGGAGCAGCAGGAGCAGCAGCAGCAGCAGGAGCAGCAGCAGGAGCAGCAGCAGGAGCAGCAGCAGCAGCAGCAGCTTATAGTCCACTCGATACTGGACTGGTAGCCAGTGCAGAGACAAGAGAGCAGGTGTGTGATGCTGCTGCTGCTGCTGATGTGCGTGTGAGGACAAACAGCTGCATACCGAACGAGCTGCAGGAGTCGAGCCAGCACCTCAGTTATTTGCCACCGAAGTTGCAGAACATGCGTGTGTGTGTGCATGTTGAACTTCTTTCGCGCCGTACGTAGCCAACCGCGCAAATCGGCAGTGCAGGGGAAGGACAACAAACCAAACACAAGAATCGGTTCTCAAGCAATTAGTTCGTCAATCGCGCTTAACCATCGATCATGATGCGTGCACCCGCAACGTATCGATTTAAGACTGCATGAGATTGCCGCTACGTTCAAAATAAATTCGCAGACAACACTGCGCCTCCATAATGATGCATCTCTCCACATACGGCGGCGAGATGTTAACTACCTCGCCTGGTGTGCAGGATGTCGGGGACTCGGCCGACCCTGACGCCTGCTGCTGTATATTTGAAGTTGGCGGTCTCTCTCTTTCTCTCTCTCCGCGTGGTCGCCTGGATTTTTTTTCTCCGGATCCTCCGGTTTTTCTCTCCACATTTAGAAACACGCATTGAGATCCTTTAGATTATTTTGGTGCTATAAATGTCCAAACGACGGGCCACTTTGTTGCGCTATCATTTGTGGCCAGGTCGCTTCTAAAAAAGATAAGTTCATACCTCAGTGGGCTTTGCCTGGTAGGATGGAGATGGTTTAGTTGTTGTATCTGTCGGCGTTTGGGTGACGTGTTTACCTCTCTTGTACTTTTCACTACCATCGTGTTTTTGTTTGTTGTTGTGGCGTTCATACCCCGTGCCCCTACTGGACATCTGTGAAGAAGAGCTTTATAGCTCTTCAGATTCCTCCTCCGGTATAAATGAACATTCTGATTCTGAACTCAGAGTCATTCTTACACCCACTTCATCTCAGCTGCGCGGGCCGGTCCTTCTGGAGGCCCATCAATTCCGGAGCACCGATTTCGAGTGAAACCACAAACCCGCACCGTTTAGATGTGACGCCTTCTCATCAGCAGGGCTCAGGCTCGCTTGCATCAGGGCTGGCGACCTGCCAGACCTCGCAGACAAGGAAGCAATCTCTCTCTACGATGTGGGGGGAGGATGGGGGGGGTCCCAGTCAGACGCACAATTCTGCAGTCGTGATACACCACGGTTACTCTGTGAGTGTCGTGTTACTTTGAGATAAGTGTATGGGTGACTCAAATGGAGGGATTGTCCAAGGATGTGTGTCTGTTTACCGTCGAGCTACGAATTACGCAACTAACCACGTGCCGATTTGAAAGCGTCTCATGAGGAAACGTTGTGTAGTTCTCATCACCTGCGATTAGCACGATTGGCTGCGTACGGTGCGAAAGAAGTTCAACACGAGGCCCCATGGGTGTCAACCAAGCGTGGTCTCCACTCTATATACCTCTACTGGCCTCTCCTTTTGTGCTGTGAAGTATGGCTTTTGTCCGAAACGTTGTATTTTATGTTTCCCCGTCTGAGGCCACACCACAGTGTTATTGTGGTGTTGTAGTGTTGTGGTGGTGTGGTGGTGTGGTGGTGTGGTGTTGTGGTGTTGTTCATTGTCAATTGTCCCTTTGTGGCACCAGCAGCAGCAGGAGATTGGCCTCCAGCACGGCCGAGCTTCTCAGCCGAGTTTATTCCCATTTGTTGTGCACACCGTCGACACCCTTCATGCTTGTGAGCATTGCGTTGGGTCCTAGGCGGTCTTCAATCATCACCTCCTTGATGACTAAACCGCGGTGGCCAAGAGCCGAAAATTAGCGGTGGGTTCCGCAAAGAGCCGAGTGTGTGTGTGTATATTTATACATGTCAATGTATATTTATACAGTAACATTTTAGTCCCGCCACGGGAGACATTCGTTATCCTTTGCTACCATTGTCGTAGCAGCGCGTCCTGCGGTGTGATGCCCTCCGGTAGAGCCCACGTGGTGGATCAATCCCGCGGTGTGATGCCCCTCCCCCCCGCGGTAGAACCCACGTGGGTGGGTCAAGGAGCGACCCCGCTTGGGGCCTCGGGAGACGCCGGTCGGCCCCGGCTGGACTAAGCAAAGTGGCAAGTCCTTAACTCGCTCGTGCAACGAGATGTGCAGCTACGGGTACAGCGTCAATTACGAAGGATAAGCGAGAGAGAGAAAGAGAGCACGTGCGGTAAGAGGTGCCTGCAAAAAGCGGTACAGCAAGTAGGTCTCGCGATCTACAGCTATGCGGATCGTCGCCGCCCTGTGCATGCCGCGGGTTCTCTGCGCGTCACAATAATTATTATCACCAAAAACATTCCTTTGAAAGGAAAGAAAAATTCCTCTGAAATTCACAATCCCCCCACCACCCACAAGTCGGATGCTTTCGCGAATAACTGAAGCAACGTATTTTGTGATGATTAGCATCAATGTCGCGTTACGGATTAAAAATAGTTTTCACGAACGAGGAGGCGGCAATGTCCACTTTGCGGCTCGACACCGACAGCTGTTTCTGGGAGCGCGCGTCCACGAGGGGGGGGGGGTGGGGACAAGGGGGGGGCAGGGGGGTGAGGGCGAGGGAGGGGGGGCGGGGGGGTAATTGGAGTGCGGGAGTCTATCAGCGACGGGGTTTGGTGGCGGTGGGGGGTGACGGGATGGGAGAGATCGCGGTGAGCCGATAGGCGAGAGGCGAGGGTGGTCGGATGTGGACGCGCCGTGAGTTGACGTGGAAGGCCGGGTAGAGGTGTGCGTGGTGATGTGGAGTGGGCGGGGTTACGTGCTGTATGTTGAACTTCGTTCGCACCGTACGTAGCCAACCGTGGGAAGGACAGTAAACTGAACATAAAAAATCACTTCTAAAGAAATCAGTTTGTCCATCAAGATGTAAACTTGCGGAGCTCCACTGGCCTCCTAATATCGGAAGGCAGAGCGTTCCAGACGGCCGCGCGATGACGATGCTGTGGCCACCATCTCTGTTCGATGGCTCGCAGCCAAAAGCCGCGACTTGCGAGGAGGTGGTGGTGGTGGAGGTGGTGATGGAGGTGGTGATGGAGGTGGTGATGGAGGTGGTGATGGAGGTGGTGATGGAGGTGGTGATGGAGGTGGTGATGGAGGTGGTGATGGTTTATGCTCCTTGACGTTGTGGATGACAAGATGTGGGCGATAGGATGGGGGAGGGAGGGAGGGAGGGGTGGTGCATGGGGCTTCTCTGGACTATACATAGGCCAGCCGGAGCGTGCCTCGCCTGCAAAAAACCCGTGTGCCCCACGAGCAAGGGGCCTCCGTTTTATTTTTAAATCCCGAACCCCGCTGGAGCCCAGGTCCTGTTACTAGCGCCCCCAGTGACACCCCCGGCCCCCTATCCCCCCCCACCCGCCCCTCCCCCTATCCCCCCCACAACCGCCCCTCCCCCATCACCCCACCCGCCCCCTCCCCCCTACCCCCACTGGCACGTGGAACACGCGCGTGCCAGTGGGATATCTTGAATATTTATCTAAATATACAGAGACCGCAGAATTTAAAAAAAAACACTCACACGGTGGAAATGATGAGGGTGATGATTATGATGAGTCGGGGGTAGTGTTGCACAAACACGATGATCACAATCAACACAACTCGACACGCTCGTCAATACACACTGTGGCCTTGTCATAGGCGACGTTTCGGGCAATGCAGACGAGCAGACCTGCTCGAGGGTTCGCGGCGAGTTGTCAGAGGTTTGTTTGTCTGCAACGCCCTTCCTCCCGACATGAGGAAACCACTGGGGCTATGCACTTTCACATCGTCATCGAGACTCACAGACTCATTTCTCGAGAACTGATTGTTGCGGGTCGCCTGTCGTCCTTCCCCCGCACCTTCGATTGGGTAAGTGACTTGGTGAGTGGGTAAGTGAGTTGGTGAGTGGGTGACTGAGTGGGTAACTGAGTGGGTGAGTGAGTGGTTAGGTGAGCGAGTGACAGAGTTGAGAGTCTTCACGACAACACGGCATCTGTGGCTCCACACAGTGTCCCCTATTGTTGATGCGACGGGAGCTGCACGCTGCTGCTTCTTCTCCTCCTCCCTCGTGTCTCCTGTCCAACCTGTGCGTGCGTCTTTTCCCAATATTCTGCACAGGCCACCGGCTTCTGGTGTTGGCATTGACAGATCTTGAGGGGTAGCATCGTGGGCGCTGCAGGGCATCTCGTGAGATGGAACACGTGGTTTGCTTCTCCTGACAAGCACATTGGTCGGTTGAGCAGAAGCCCCCCCGATGGAACTCGCCGTGTTTCGGCTCCGCGCCACGTGAGCCATTTGGCGTCGGGACCCAGATGCGCGAGCCCCTCCACTGGGGGCTCCACTGAGCCGCTCGTTCAGCGCGTGCGCAATCGCCACGTGGCTCGGCGATGGCGTCGAGAACGTAGTAACGGGTCACCCACCCCCTCGTGTACCACCGTGCCGGCCTTCATAGGTGCTGCTCGCTAACAGCACTTGCCCCAACCGCTTGTTGAGGCTATACGGGGGGATGTTGATTTTGTTGCAGCCCTTGCTGCCCATGCAATTTTGACGGAGACATCCCAACGCGTGCTTGTAAACAGGCGCGCGCCTCACCACGTGGGCGGCGCGCGCCTCGCCACGTGCGCGGCACGCGCCTCACCACGTGGGCTGCGCGCGCCTCACCACGTGGGCGGCGGAGTGCTCGAACGCACGCAGAGTCTCGTGCACACCTCTATTCTGTTTGGGATGTATATGGCGCCCTGTGCAGTACTAACACGATGTGGGTCGTTAACCGTCGTGAATACGCGCTGTAACTTCCCTGTCGTGTAACGAGGGGGAGGCAAATGCACTGAGGTCGTGGCCGATGCTATGAGAATCCCAGTTGGCATGGTGATGCGCGGAAGGTCAAGATCACGGGACTGACCTTTGCCATTCGTTTCGAGCCGCGTGTGAGGATCGAGCTCAGGAGCGACATCCCCACGCGAGGCACGGCGTTGGGCGGTGGCGTTCGCGTCGGGTTCAAGGTTCAAGTTGAATTTCGTTCAAGTGGGGATGCAGATCTCGAGAGGCTGGGACACAGAGAGTCTCATTTGCAAGAGTGAACTTGGGGGGGAAGGGGAGGGGTCATTCAAATAACAAATTAAAATACAAAAACAGCACCGAAGCAAACAGACATCGGTACAAAAGTGTGGCGCACATGAAGGAAGGCAAATGTGTTCAAGGATATAATCCGTGCCCCCCCCTCCCTCTGCTCCCTCCCACTGCGACGCCACCATTCCAGGTGCTGTACGAGGAGTGGGCGAGTTATGGAGTCTTCTACAAATACCAGCCCATTGACCTCATCCGGCAAGTTACACGCACCCTCATCACCCTCATCACCCTCATCATCATCACCCTCATCACTCTCATCATCCTCATCACTCTCATCATCATCATCACTCTCATCATCATCACCCTCATCATCATCACCCTCGTCATCATCATCAACATCATCACCCTCATCATCCTCATCATCATCCTCATCATCATCACCCTCATCACTCTCATCATCATCACTCTCATCATTATCATCACTCTTATCACCACCACCGCCGTCTTGGCCTACGGTCATCGTCCTTGTAAAGGAACGGCTGCTTAGCTTCAATGGGGCCTTAGCGCTGGAATAGGGACTCAGTTCAATGGGTCTCTATGTAACTCTATGGCTCTCTGTGTAACTCTATGGCTCTCTGAGTCACATGGAGAGCCACAGAGTTACACAGAGAGCCATAGAGTTACACAGAGAGCCATAGAGTTACACGGAGAGCCATAGAGTTACACACGCGTGTCGTCCGGGGTGAGGCCATGCGGCTGTGACATCAATGCCCCAAGCTCGTCATGATTTGCTCGTGAAAGCCTGCGCGTGTTAAACGAAACGTTCGCACATACTTTGTCTTTATATTAAGATAAATCATCTCCATGTATATATTATGTACTTGTATCTCACCCCCCCCCCCCCCCCCCCCAACCGGCGTGGCGTGCTGCTCGGCCCTCCGCAGCAAGTACTTCGGCGAGAAGATCGGCCTCTACTTCGCCTGGCTCGGGGTCTACACGGCGCTCCTCATCCCCGTGTCGGCGCTCGGCGTCGTCGTGTTCGCCTACGGATGCCTCACGCTGCACTACGACATCCCCAGGTAGAGCGCCGACACCGCCGCCACCACCACCACCACCAGGGCCACCACCACCACCACCACCAGGGCCACCACCACCAGGGCCACCACCACCACCAGGGCCACCACCACCACCAGGGCCGCCGCCACCACCACCGGTTCAAATAATCCTCGCTGGTGTTGGTGGCCGTGAGTGGGAATCAAAGTCGGGTCGCCGGGTCGGTAGCGCGGCTCCGCTAACCGCTGCACCACCACTCCCCCACCACTACCAGCCGCGGTTCCATCTTCTGGGTGGCAGCGGCAGCAGAATCCGCCCCGGGTTTTTCAGGTGTCCGTAATGAGACGCGCACGGGGAGACTCCGTTCCGTTGTCGCGCCATTCCCACGCGTTCGTCTGGGCGGTGTGGTGCCCCGAGATTTAATTTGATGTCGATTTGCCTTTGCATCTTTCATCTGCTGCTGTTAATCTCTATGGAAGAAGAAGACGTTTTCGTGACTGCAGGGATCCATACGCTTCGGTTCTTTCGGTAAAGTCACGTAGGTAGAAAATAAAATACATTAAATCACGACTTTTTGCACCCGAAACGTCATGATTTAAGAAGAAGAAGAATGTTCGATATTGGATATTAACCCCACTTGGCGCGATCTCAGCGTGGTCCACCAACGCCGCTGCCGGCACGTGACCACTGCCATCACGTGACCGGGGCGCGACGGCGGCGACTCGGTGGGGGCCACCACCACCAGCGGCGGGCCTTCTGCTGCTGCTGCTGCTGCTGCTGCTGGACACCTGTGAAACAAGAGCTTCGTGGCTCATCAGATTTTCTTTCTCCAGGACAAATTAAGATTCTGATTCCGATTGACTTTCGGTCAAAATGGGAACCGTGTCGATGTTGTGTTTAGTCTATCATGCGATGTTAGACAAGCCAGCTTGCTGGCTGGCTCTGGTGGGTAGGCGAAAAAGTTTTGCTGACTGGCTGGGGACGACGGACGGATGGTCTCCCGCATGCACGTCGTCATACACACACAGCGTTGTTGGCGGACCGCGTTGAGTTGCCGCGCCTCTTCTTTCCGCCTCCTTCATCTACTCCAGCGTGTTCCTCGTTGCCAGGGGTAACACTCTATCCCAGTGTTCTTCATTGTGTAATGCGAGTGTAAATGGGGTTGTTGCTGGGCTCTGGTCCAATCACACGGCCCGGGGTATTGGGGGGCGGAGCCTGGTCTGCGGGGCGTGTGGGAGGGGCCACCGTTCACCTCGGCTCCAATGGGAGGCGAGGTGAATGGGGGCGGAGCCAGCGGGGTAGTATGGGAAGGCCGGATCTGACGATCCGGAAGGGGAGGAGTCAGGGTCACGTGGGGGGAATGTATATAAGTGGGAGCCCGGAAGAGATCGGGGCAGTCGGGGAAGTTAAGAGGCTGAGCCGCGTTGGGTGGTGAGGAAAGATCCGCGCCATCGGCCACGTGGCCGAAGGACCGCAGCACGCCATCGGCCATCGGAGTGCGGGAATAAAGGAGCTAACGGAGGAGCGTGCGTTCTTCATTGCAAGGGGTAACACACTATCCCTGTGTTCTTCATTGCAAGGGGTAACACTCAATCCCAGTGTTCTTCATTGCAAGGGGTAACTCTATCCCAGTGTTCTGCATTACAAGGGGTAACACACTATCCCAGTGTTCTTCATTGCAAGGGGTAACACTCTATCCCTGTGTTCTTCATTGCAAGGGGTAACACTCTATCCCAGTGTTCTTCATTACAAGGGGTAACACTCTATCCCTGTGTTCTTCATTACAAGGGGTAACACTCTATCCCTGTGTTCTTCATTACAAGGGGTAACTCTATCCCAGTGTTCTTCATTGCAAGGGGTAACACTCTATCCCTGTGTTCTTCATTACAAGGGGTAACACTCTATCCCAGTGTTCTTCATTGCAAGGGGTAACACTCTATCCCAGTGTTCTTCATTACAAGGGGTAACACTCTATCCCAGTGCTCTTCATTACAAGGGGTAACACTCTATCCCAGTGCTCTTCATTACAAGGGGTAACACTCTATCCCAGTGCTCTTCATTACAAGGGGTAACACTCTATCCCAGTGTTCTTCATTGCAAGGGGTAACACTCTATCCCAGTGTTCTTCATTACAAGGGGTAACACTCTATCCCAGTGTTCTTCATTGCAAGGGGTAACACACTATCCCTGTGTTCTTCATTGCAAGGGGTAATACTCTATCACAGTGCTCTTCATTGCAAGGGGTAACACACTATCCCAGTGCTCTTCATTGCAAGGGGTAACACACTATCCCAGTGCTCTTCATTGCAAGGGGTAACACACTATCCCTGTGTTCTTCATTGCAAGGGGTAACACTCTATCCCAGTGCTCTTCATTGCAAGGGGTAACACTCTATCCCAGTGCTCTTCATTGCAAGGGGTAACACTCTATCCCAGTGCTCTTCATTGCAAGGGGTAACACTCTATCCCAGTGCTCTTCATTGCAAGGGGTAACACTCTATCCCAGTGCTCTTCATTGCGAGGGGTAACACTCTATCCCAGTGCTCTTCATTGCAAGGGGTAACACTCTATCCCAGTGCTCTTCATTGCAAGGGGTAACACTCTATCCCAGTGCTCTTCATTGCAAGGGGTAACACTCTATCCCAGTGCTCTTCATTGCAAGGGGTAACACTCTATCCCAGTGTTCTTCATTGCAAGGGGTAACACTCTATCCCAGTGCTCTTCATTGCAAGGGGTAACACTCTATCCCAGTGGTCTTCATTGCAAGGGGTAACACTCTATCCCAGTGTTCTTCATTGCAAGGGGTAACACTCTATCCCAGTGTTCTTCATTGCAAGGGGTAACACTCTATCCCAGTGTTCTTCATTGCAAGGGGTAACACTCTATCCCAGTGCTCTTCATTGCAAGGGGTAACACTCTATCCCAGTGTTCTTCATTGCAAGGGGTAACACTCTATCCCAGTGCTCTTCATTGCAAGGGGTAACACTCTATCCCAGTGTTCTTCATTGCAAGGGGTAACACTCTATCCCAGTGCTCTTCATTGCAAGGGGTAACACTCTATCCCAGTGCTCTTCATTGCAAGGGGTAACACTCTATCCCAGTGCTCTTCATTGCAAGGGGTAACACTCTATCCCAGTGTTCTTCATTGCAAGGGGTAACACTCTATCCCAGTGCTCTTCATTGCAAGGGGTAACACTCTATCCCAGTGTTCTTCATTACAAGGGGTAACACTCTATCCCAGTGTTCTTCATTGCAAGGGGTAACACACTATCCCTGTGTTCTTCATTACAAGGGGTAACTCTATCCCAGTGTTCTTCATTGCAAGGGGTAACACTCTATCCCTGTGTTCTTCATTACAAGGGGTAACACTCTATCCCAGTGTTCTTCATTGCAAGGGGTAACACTCTATCCCAGTGTTCTTCATTACAAGGGGTAACACTCTATCCCAGTGCTCTTCATTACAAGGGGTAACACTCTATCCCAGTGCTCTTCATTACAAGGGGTAACACTCTATCCCAGTGCTCTTCATTACAAGGGGTAACACTCTATCCCAGTGTTCTTCATTGCAAGGGGTAACACTCTATCCCAGTGTTCTTCATTACAAGGGGTAACACTCTATCCCAGTGTTCTTCATTGCAAGGGGTAACTCTATCCCAGTGCTCTTCATTGCAAGGGGTAACACACTATCCCAGTGCTCTTCATTGCAAGGGGTAACACTCTATCCCAGTGCTCTTCATTGCAAGGGGTAACACACTATCCCTGTGTTCTTCATTGCAAGGGGTAACTCTATCCCAGTGCTCTTCATTGCAAGGGGTAACTCTATCCCAGTGCTCTTCATTGCAAGGGGTAACACACTATCCCAGTGCTCTTCATTGCAAGGGGTAACACACTATCCCAGTGCTCTTCATTGCAAGGGGTAACACACTATCCCTGTGTTCTTCATTGCAAGGGGTAACACTCTATCCAAGTGCTCTTCATTGCAAGGGGTAACACTCTATCCCAGTGCTCTTCATTGCAAGGGGTAACACTCTATCCCAGTGCTCTTCATTGCAAGGGGTAACACTCTATCCCAGTGCTCTTCATTGCAAGGGGTAACACTCTATCCCAGTGCTCTTCATTGCAAGGGGTAACACTCTATCCCAGTGCTCTTCATTGCAAGGGGTAACACTCTATCCCAGTGCTCTTCATTGCAAGGGGTAACACTCTATCCCAGTGCTCTTCATTGCAAGGGGTAACACTCTATCCCAGTGCTCTTCATTGCAAGGGGTAACACTCTATCCCAGTGCTCTTCATTGCAAGGGGTAACACTCTATCCCAGTGCTCTTCATTGCAAGGGGTAACACTCTATCCCAGTGTTCTTCATTGCAAGGGGTAACACTATCCCAGTGCTCTTCATTGCAAGGGGTAACACTCTATCCCAGTGGTCTTCATTGCAAGGGGTAACACTCTATCCCAGTGTTCTTCATTGCAAGGGGTAACACTCTATCCCAGTGTTCTTCATTGCAAGGGGTAACACTCTATCCCAGTGTTCTTCATTGCAAGGGGTAACACTCTATCCCAGTGCTCTTCATTGCAAGGGGTAACACTCTATCCCAGTGTTCTTCATTGCAAGGGGTAACACTCTATCCCAGTGTTCTTCATTGCAAGGGGTAACACTCTATCCCAGTGCTCTTCATTGCAAGGGGTAACACTCTATCCCAGTGTTCTTCATTGCAAGGGGTAACACTCTATCCCAGTGCTCTTCATTGCAAGGGGTAACACTCTATCCCAGTGCTCTTCATTGCAAGGGGTAACACTCTATCCCAGTGCTCTTCATTGCAAGGGGTAACACTCTATCCCAGTGTTCTTCATTGCAAGGGGTAACACTCTATCCCAGTGCTCTTCATTGCAAGGGGTAACACTCTATCCCAGTGTTCTTCATTACAAGGGGTAACACTCTATCCCAGTGCTCTTCATTGCAAGGGGTAACACTCTATCCCAGTGCTCTTCATTGCAAGGGGTAACACTCTATCCCAGTGCTCTTCATTGCAAGGGGTAACACTCTATCCCAGTGCTCTTCATTGCAAGGGGTAACACTCTATCCCAGTGCTCTTCATTGCGAGGGGTAACACTCTATCCCAGTGCTCTTCATTGCAAGGGGTAACACTCTATCCCAGTGCTCTTCATTGCAAGGGGTAACACTCTATCCCAGTGCTCTTCATTGCAAGGGGTAACACTCTATCCCAGTGCTCTTCATTGCAAGGGGTAACACTCTATCCCAGTGTTCTTCATTGCAAGGGGTAACACTCTATCCCAGTGCTCTTCATTGCAAGGGGTAACACTCTATCCCAGTGGTCTTCATTGCAAGGGGTAACACTCTATCCCAGTGTTCTTCATTGCAAGGGGTAACACTCTATCCCAGTGTTCTTCATTGCAAGGGGTAACACTCTATCCCAGTGTTCTTCATTGCAAGGGGTAACACTCTATCCCAGTGCTCTTCATTGCAAGGGGTAACACTCTATCCCAGTGTTCTTCATTGCAAGGGGTAACACTCTATCCCAGTGCTCTTCATTGCAAGGGGTAACACTCTATCCCAGTGTTCTTCATTGCAAGGGGTAACACTCTATCCCAGTGCTCTTCATTGCAAGGGGTAACACTCTATCCCAGTGCTCTTCATTGCAAGGGGTAACACTCTATCCCAGTGCTCTTCATTGCAAGGGGTAACACTCTATCCCAGTGTTCTTCATTGCAAGGGGTAACACTCTATCCCAGTGCTCTTCATTGCAAGGGGTAACACTCTATCCCAGTGTTCTTCATTACAAGGGGTAACACTCTATCCCAGTGTTCTTCATTGCAAGGGGTAACACACTATCCCTGTGTTCTTCATTACAAGGGGTAACTCTATCCCAGTGTTCTTCATTGCAAGGGGTAACACTCTATCCCTGTGTTCTTCATTACAAGGGGTAACACTCTATCCCAGTGTTCTTCATTGCAAGGGGTAACACTCTATCCCAGTGTTCTTCATTACAAGGGGTAACACTCTATCCCAGTGCTCTTCATTACAAGGGGTAACACTCTATCCCAGTGCTCTTCATTACAAGGGGTAACACTCTATCCCAGTGCTCTTCATTACAAGGGGTAACACTCTATCCCAGTGTTCTTCATTGCAAGGGGTAACACTCTATCCCAGTGTTCTTCATTACAAGGGGTAACACTCTATCCCAGTGTTCTTCATTGCAAGGGGTAACTCTATCCCAGTGCTCTTCATTGCAAGGGGTAACACACTATCCCAGTGCTCTTCATTGCAAGGGGTAACACTCTATCCCAGTGCTCTTCATTGCAAGGGGTAACACACTATCCCTGTGTTCTTCATTGCAAGGGGTAACTCTATCCCAGTGCTCTTCATTGCAAGGGGTAACTCTATCCCAGTGCTCTTCATTGCAAGGGGTAACACACTATCCCAGTGCTCTTCATTGCAAGGGGTAACACACTATCCCAGTGCTCTTCATTGCAAGGGGTAACACACTATCCCTGTGTTCTTCATTGCAAGGGGTAACACTCTATCCAAGTGCTCTTCATTGCAAGGGGTAACACTCTATCCCAGTGCTCTTCATTGCAAGGGGTAACACTCTATCCCAGTGCTCTTCATTGCAAGGGGTAACACTCTATCCCAGTGCTCTTCATTGCAAGGGGTAACACTCTATCCCAGTGCTCTTCATTGCAAGGGGTAACACTCTATCCCAGTGCTCTTCATTGCAAGGGGTAACACTCTATCCCAGTGCTCTTCATTGCAAGGGGTAACACTCTATCCCAGTGCTCTTCATTGCAAGGGGTAACACTCTATCCCAGTGCTCTTCATTGCAAGGGGTAACACTCTATCCCAGTGCTCTTCATTGCAAGGGGTAACACTCTATCCCAGTGCTCTTCATTGCAAGGGGTAACACTCTATCCCAGTGTTCTTCATTGCAAGGGGTAACACTATCCCAGTGCTCTTCATTGCAAGGGGTAACACTCTATCCCAGTGGTCTTCATTGCAAGGGGTAACACTCTATCCCAGTGTTCTTCATTGCAAGGGGTAACACTCTATCCCAGTGTTCTTCATTGCAAGGGGTAACACTCTATCCCAGTGTTCTTCATTGCAAGGGGTAACACTCTATCCCAGTGCTCTTCATTGCAAGGGGTAACACTCTATCCCAGTGTTCTTCATTGCAAGGGGTAACACTCTATCCCAGTGTTCTTCATTGCAAGGGGTAACACTCTATCCCAGTGCTCTTCATTGCAAGGGGTAACACTCTATCCCAGTGTTCTTCATTGCAAGGGGTAACACTCTATCCCAGTGCTCTTCATTGCAAGGGGTAACACTCTATCCCAGTGCTCTTCATTGCAAGGGGTAACACTCTATCCCAGTGCTCTTCATTGCAAGGGGTAACACTCTATCCCAGTGTTCTTCATTGCAAGGGGTAACACTCTATCCCAGTGCTCTTCATTGCAAGGGGTAACACTCTATCCCAGTGTTCTTCATTACAAGGGGTAACACTCTATCCCAGTGTTCTTCATTGCAAGGGGTAACACTCTATCCCAGTGTTCTTCATTACAAGGGGTAACACTCTATCCCAGTGCTCTTCATTACAAGGGGTAACACTCTATCCCAGTGTTCTTCATTGCAAGGGGTAACACTCTATCCCAGTGTTCTTCATTACAAGGGGTAACACTCTATCCCAGTGTTCTTCATTGCAAGGGGTAACTCTATCCCAGTGCTCTTCATTGCAAGGGGTAACACACTATCCCAGTGCTCTTCATTGCAAGGGGTAACACTCTATCCCAGTGCTCTTCATTGCAAGGGGTAACACACTATCCCTGTGTTCTTCATTGCAAGGGGTAACTCTATCCCAGTGCTCTTCATTGCAAGGGGTAACTCTATCCCAGTGCTCTTCATTGCAAGGGGTAACACACTATCCCAGTGCTCTTCATTGCAAGGGGTAACACACTATCCCAGTGCTCTTCATTGCAAGAGGTAACACACTATCCCTGTGTTCTTCATTGCAAGGGGTAACACTCTATCCCAGTGCTCTTCATTGCAAGGGGTAACACTCTATCTCAGTGCTCTTCATTGCAAGGGGTAACACTCTATCCCAGTGCTCTTCATTGCAAGGGGTAACACTCTATCCCAGTGCTCTTCATTGCAAGGGGTAACACTCTATCCCAGTGCTCTTCATTGCAAGGGGTAACACTCTATCCCAGTGCTCTTCATTGCAAGGGGTAACACTCTATCCCAGTGCTCTTCATTGCAAGGGGTAACACTCTATCCCAGTGCTCTTCATTGCAAGGGGTAACACTCTATCCCAGTGTTCTTCATTGCAAGGGGTAACACTCTATCCCAGTGCTCTTCATTGCAAGGGGTAACACTCTATCCCAGTGGTCTTCATTGCAAGGGGTAACACTCTATCCCAGTGTTCTTCATTGCAAGGGGTAACACTCTATCCCAGTGTTCTTCATTGCAAGGGGTAACACTCTATCCCAGTGTTCTTCATTGCAAGGGGTAACACTCTATCCCAGTGCTCTTCATTGCAAGGGGTAACACTCTATCCCAGTGCTCTTCATTGCAAGGGGTAACACTCTATCCCAGTGTTCTTCATTGCAAGGGGTAACACTCTATCCCAGTGCTCTTCATTGCAAGGGGTAACACTCTATCCCAGTGCTCTTCATTGCAAGGGGTAACACTCTATCCCAGTGGTCTTCATTGCAAGGGGTAACACTCTATCCCAGTGCTCTTCATTGCAAGGGGTAACACTCTATCCCAGTGTTCTTCATTGCAAGGGGTAACACTCTATCCCAGTGCTCTTCATTGCAAGGGGTAACACTCTATCCCAGTGGTCTTCATTGCAAGGGGTAACACTCTATCCCAGTGTTCTTCATTGCAAGGGGTAACACTCTATCCCAGTGTTCTTCATTGCAAGGGGTAACACTCTATCCCAGTGCTCTTCATTGCAAGGGGTAACACTCTATCCCAGTGTTCTTCATTGCAAGGGGTAACACTCTATCCCAGTGCTCTTCATTGCAAGGGGTAACACTCTATCCCAGTGCTCTTCATTGCAAGGGGTAACACTCTATCCCAGTGCTCTTCATTGCAAGGGGTAACACTCTATCCCAGTGGTCTTCATTGCAAGGGGTAACACTCTATCCCAGTGCTCTTCATTGCAAGGGGTAACACTCTATCCCAGTGTTCTTCATTGCAAGGGGTAACACTCTATCCCAGTGCTCTTCATTGCAAGGGGTAACACTCTATCCCAGTGGTCTTCATTGCAAGGGGTAACACTCTATCCCAGTGTTCTTCATTGCAAGGGGTAACACTCTATCCCAGTGTTCTTCATTGCAAGGGGTAACACTCTATCCCAGTGCTCTTCATTGCAAGGGGTAACACTCTATCCCAGTGTTCTTCATTGCAAGGGGTAACACTCTATCCCAGTGCTCTTCATTGCAAGGGGTAACACTCTATCCCAGTGTTCTTCATTGCAAGGGGTAACACTCTATCCCAGTGCTCTTCATTGCAAGGGGTAACACTCTATCCCAGTGCTCTTCATTGCAAGGGGTAACACTCTATCCCAGTGCTCTTCATTGCAAGGGGTAACACTCTATCCCAGTGCTCTTCATTGCAAGGGGTAACACTCTATCCCAGTGCTCTTCATTGCAAGGGGTAACACTCTATCCCAGTGTTCTTCATTGCAAGGGGTAACACTCTATCCCAGTGCTCTTCATTGCAAGGGGTAACACTCTATCCCAGTGGTCTTCATTGCAATGGGTAACACTCTATCCCAGTGCTCTTCATTGCAAGGGGTAACACTCTATCCCAGTGTTCTTCATTACAAGGGGTAACACTCTATCCCAGTGTTCTTCATTGCAAGGGGTAACACTCTATCCCAGTGTTCTTCATTGCAAGGGGTAACACACTATCCCAGTGTTCTTCATTGCAAGGGGTAACACTCTATCCCAGTGCTCTTCATTGCAAGGCCCCCACTGGCCACTGGCGGCCCCCCTGGTGGTCTTTAGCGCGTCCCCTGACGTGCGGCGTCCCCGACAAGACACACAGAGTGACAACACCACCCCATCATCACCCCATCATCACCATCATCGTCCTGCTGTCAAACCCAACATTGCTTTCAAACGTGCGGTGGCAGCCCTCGGGCTGATGACGTCTTATCGGCTCAAGTGCCCCCCCCCCGCCGCCCCCGCTCTGATGATCGACGAACACCGCTCGAGACCCTCCCCCCAACCCCCGCCCCTGTGCCCCCCACAGCACCGAGATGTGCGAGCGCGGCGTCAACCTCACCATGTGCCCGCTGTGCGACCGCCTCTGCGACTACTGGCGCCTCGACTCGGCGTGCGGCATGGCCCGCGCCAGCCACCTGTTCGACAACCCGGCCACGGTCGTCTTCTCCGTCGTGATGGCGCTCTGGGGTACACCACCACCACCACTACCACCACTACCACCACCACCACTACCACTACGACCACCACCACCACTACCATTACCACCACCACCACTACTACCACCACCACTACCACTACGACCACCACTTCCACCACCACCACTACCACCACCACCACTACTACCACCACCACTACCACTACGACCACCACCACCACTATCACCACCACTACCACCACTACCACCACTACTACCACTACGACCACCACCACTACGACCACCACTACCACCACCACCACTACCACCACCACCACTACCACCACCACCACTACCACCACTACCACCACCACTACCACTACGACCACCACCACCACTACCACCACCACTGCCACCACCACTGCCACCACCACTACTACCACCACTACCACCACTACCACCACCACTACTACCACCACCACTACCACCACCACTACCACCCCGCATGCTCTCGTCACACTGGAGGAGGCCGCGTGGTAGCTGAGTGCGGATGGAGGGAGGAGAGGGAGGAGAGGGATGGAGGAGACGGAGTGAGGGGGTGAGTGAGTGAGGGAGGCACCCGTCACGAGCCCCACCTCGGGCAGCTCGTGCTTGAGAGGAGTGTGCCCTGTCAGCTGCGGGCAGTGAGCGGGTGGAGATCGCCCACCTGACGCGATCCCCGTGGCGTCGTTCGCAAGAGTAGGGGCCACTGAGTGCCGGCGTCACGGTCAAAACAAATGTTGTCGCATTTTTACTTTAAGTAACGCCACAAAGTGACTCAGTGGTTTGTACGATGCAATCGACGCTCCCACCAGACTGCGACAACCTCGACAGGACACGCGCGTCAAATGATGGCCTTGGTGCGGTATATGATGATTACTTTTATAATGATTACTTTTGCTCTTGTTACGTTATCATATTCCCTCCACCCTGCAGCGAGAGATGTCCCCTTCAGTAGCTGCCACCACTGCCGACGGTATTGGGCTGTTGTCTATGAATCTCCATGTGTCTCTGTTGCTATCTGTGTAACTCTATGGATCTCTGTATGTAACTCTATGGATCTCTGTGTAACTCTATGGCTCTCTGTATGTAACTCTATGGATCTCTATGTAACTCTATGGCTCTATGTGTATCTCTATGGGTCTCTGTGTAACTCTATGGATCTCTGTGTGACTCTATGGATCTCTGTGTAACTCTATGGCTCTCCGTGTAACTCTATGGCTCTCTGCTGTTGGGCTGGTGGTCATCGTCCTTGTAACAGAGCTGCTCGGCTCAAAGTGGCCTTAAGTCAACTCAAGTCAATTTGTTTTTCTTAAACACGTGGCGCCTTTTTGGCATAAATCTGACACCCAAAGCGCCACGCGTTCAGAGTATTTGGCTGCTATAAATGTACACATGATCGGCCACTTCGCATGAGAGGCCACTTCGCATTTGTGGCCAAGTCGCTTCTGAAAAATAGCGATGTAGATCAGTGGGGTAAAATAAACATTCACTCGTTAAAACACACGTAAAAATAATCAATTCTATATAGTTCACAAAATGTTTTTTTATATGTATATTAAAGGCAAGTTGTGGCTTGAAATACTAAAGTCTGAGTCTGGGTACGGAGAAATATCTCACCCAGATGAAAATCTTACGGTTTCCAGACGCACCCTCGTGGTGAGAGCCCCAAATTGTTTCGATATTAAATCATCTTTTACATTTGTTTGGGCGGGGAGAGATGTGGCGATGAATCAATACCGAACCCAGAATAGCCCTCGAGGGCGGCATGGCGTGTCTCCCGTCAGACTGCTGACCGAGGGGAAGTCTCGTGAAAGGTTGACATGCCACGCGTCACTCGCGTCTTTTGCTTTGGTCGTGAATTACTTCTGCTCGCCGCGGATCACATCTCGATGTATAAGCCATCGTAACCCCCCTCCCCAACTACACACACACACAAAGATCTCCCGTGTAGCCTTGACACGGGAGATTACGAGCAGCACATAGGAAGGCTGGCACAGCACACGCTGTGATGATGATGGAACGCATCTCCTACCGCATAAAGCGAGGGAAACCTGTACGTCATCCTGTACGCCATCCTGTACGCCATCCTGTACGTCATATACAGTCCTGTGATTATACGCGATAGCCTCCAACCTGCTCTGGCATAATCACTCCCCACCCACCAATGCCAAACCCTCTCACCCCCCCCCCCCCAGCTTTCAGTCGTAACCCTGCCTCGAGTACCCCAAAACTGGCAGCATTCACCATCTCCCATCCCCCTTCTGGACCACCGACCCCACCACCACCGCCTCCTCCTCCCTCGCTCCCCTCCGCACGGCCGAGTGAGCCCCTTTGTGCTGCGCGCGGCTTGGGTTGAAGCGCTCCGGGTGCCGTGTCGCATCGCGAGCTCGGCCAGATCCCATTTCACTCAAATGGCTTCATCATCACGGCGGGGTGGGGAGGAGTGGAGGGAGGACGTGGGGGGAGAGGGTGGATGTGTGGAGGGGGCGAGGAGGAGAGGGCGACTTTCAGGGGACGCTGAGGATCGGTTTTCTCGTGAAGTGAAAGTCCCAATTAAACCCCCCCCCCCCCCCCCCGGAGGCTGAAATTGCAGGTCGCCTTCAATATTTGATGGACGCAGGAGCTGTGGCTCGCGTTGATTGGGCAGCGTTTGCGCTACGCCGCGCTTATCGAACCCAGCCAGCCGAGTTCGATTCCCGCCCAGGGCCACCAACACCAGCGACGATTATCTGAACCGGTCTGGGACCTCCCCCTCGGTTGACTCAGCCTTAAGTGGGTACCTGGAGCGGTGTGTAAACATCGCCACTGTGCGTTAATGGAGGCCACGGCACTCGCCCCGTGTGGCCACGACCTGACGGGAATCCACGGCACAGAGCACTGGGAAGTTCTGTTCACGTGAAAGCCCCTCCAGAAGGTCAGGGCTGCGTGTTGGGCCTGGCCCTACGGGCCGCATGCCCCGTCGTTACGTGGATTGCTTTTTGTTGTTGTTGTTGTGGTCCTCCCGTGTTTTCCTCCACATGGAGAATCATGCGTGTAGATTATTTTAGATTCTTTTGCGGCTATAAATGTCCACGCGATGAGCCATTCCGATGAGTTATGATTTGTGGCCAGGTCGCTTCTGAAAAATAAGCTAATAGCTCAATGGGCTTTAGCTGGTAAGGTAAAAAAATAGCAACATTTTATTTGTATAGTCTAAGTGATTGTCTGTCCACTGACTGACAACCAGCGAGTCGTCTTCAGCACTTTCTCAGTAACAATGTCCTGCTTGTCAGTAACAATGTCTTGCTTGTCAGTAGCAATGCCTTGCTTGCCATGAATGCACCACATACTGCGCTGCTGATCTCGTCAAGGAGTATAAAACCACCATCACGCGAACTGCGCCCATCCTCGCAGCGGCTTTTGGCTGCTAAGCCATCGAACACCGCATCATCATCGCGCACTTTCAGATGTGCTTCTGCGGCCGTCTGGAACGCTATTCCTTCCGATATCAGGAAGCTACTGGGAGCTATGCGCCGTTAAATCATTGAGATTGACAAACTCGTTTCTTGAGAACTGCTTTCTGTGTTTAGTTTGTTGTCCTTCTCCCGCACCTCCCACTAGCACGGCTGGCTACGTACGGTGCGAAAGACGTTCAACGTCCAGCCTTGCCTGAGAGCCCCGACCCGTGACGGTCTCTCACTGCGTCTCCAGACGCCTTTAGCAGAGTCCTGGTTAGCGATGTTGACAGATATAGCCCGGTGTGCCTTACCTGGTAAAATAACATCGTGAAAACATTAAATAAAGATCAAAATCACATCGCGAAAACATTAAATAAACATCAAAATATCATCGTGAAAACATTAAATAAACATCAAAATAACATCGTGAAAACATTAAATAAAGATCAAAATCACATCGCGAAAACATTAAATAAACATCAAAATATCATCGTGAAAACATTAAATAAACATCAAAATAACATCGTGAAAACATTAAATAAACATCAAAATAACATCGCCACAACATGAAATCAACATCAAAATAACATCGTGAAAACATTAAATAAAGATCAAAATCACATCGCGAAAACATTAAATAAACATCAAAATATCATCGTGAAAACATTAAATAAACATCAAAATAACATCGTGAAAACATTAAATAAACATCAAAATAACATCGCGAAAACATTAAATAAACATCAAAATAACATCGCGACAACATGAAATAAACATCAAAATAACATCGCGAAAACATGAAATAAACATCAAAATCACATCGCGACAACATTGTTTCAATGAGTTGAATAGTTCAACCGTCGCCCTGCGAGGCGCTGCGGCTGAAGGGCCTCGCCCGCTCTCCACGCGGCGATGGGGAGCAGCTCGGCCACGCGCGTGCACCACCACAGCGTCAGGTTACGCGCGCGCGCGTGCGTCACTCAGCGCCCAATTGACCAATCAACCCGCGACGCGGCCGAGTGAGCCGAGCGGCGTCTCGATGCGAAAGGGGACGGAGGAGAATCGGCTGCAGGGAGGAGGCGCGCGGCCCCGCGATGCGGCCCCTTGCGGAGGGGGCTGCACGCGGTTTGGGAGTGAATGGCGAAGTGCCGTCGACCTCAATCGCCCGTGTCACCAGACCCCGATCTTCAGTGGCCGCGCACCGGCGAGGCCATTCGCACGTCCGCGTGGCACGGTCGACGTGGCACGGAGTTGGCCGCCCTTAAGAGAGTGGACAACAACAACAGCAACAGCAAAAGTAAACAAATCACTTTAAAATAAATATACGAATTAAACGAACCTATTTTGTCTCTTGACCAGGTAATGCCCACTGAGCTATTAGCAGAGGTGGGACAAAGTCATTGTTATGCAAGTCCAAGTCGAGTCGCAAGTCATCAAATTCATAACTCGAGTCTGACTCGAGTCCAAGTCACATGACTCGAGTCCACATCTCATAGGTGGGACAAAGTCATTGTTATGCAAGTCCAAGTCGAGTCGCAAGTCATCAAATTCATGACTCGAGTCTGACTCGAGTCCAAGTCACATGACTCGAGTCCACACCTCTGGCTATTAGTATATACTTGTTCAGAAGCGACCTGGCCACAAATGATAGCTCGGCCAAGTGGCTCGTCACGTGGACATGCAGAGCAGCCAAAGTAATCCAGACACGCTCAAGGCGTGCCTCTCGCAACGTGGAGGGGAGAGAGACCGCGAGCACCCTCCTGGAAGAGAGCCGTGCGACTCAGCGGGGCTCTCCTGTTCGCACAGTAGCACAAGTCGTGTATGTAGCTACCATACATATACTACATATGTATTAGCTACTACATATGTAGTAGCTACTACATATGTAGTAGCTACTACATATGTAGCTACTTCATATGTAGATACTACATATGTAGTAGCCGCACTTTCAAGGGCCCCGCGCTAAATGCTTTCAAGCTATCAATTCCGGTTCAGTGATTCTGCACTTTCTCTATTATTATAGTACTATACCCCCTTCAACTTTGACGAACGACTGGGTGTTTAAGGTTTGTCGTATTATCTGGCTCTATAACAAATGAGAAATACAATTACTTTACCATGCGAGTAAATAAATAAAAAATGTGTTTTACTATTTACTTATTTATTAATTTAGGGCCCCTTTACAACATCATGCTCCAGGCCCCGCACTCGCTTCACCCGGCACTGCCCCCGCGTGTGTCTGTGTGTGCCCAGCGGCGATGTTCATGGAGCACTGGAAGCGACATCAGATGCAGCTCAACTACCACTGGGACATGGCCGGCTTCGAAGAGGAGGAGGTAACGCGATGGAGCACTCGCGCGGGGTCATCGGGGGTCATCGGGGGTCACGGGGGTCACGGTCACAGATGTGCACGGGCAGGGGGGAGGGAGGGGTCACGAGACCCCACTCGGTGTACCGCCGTCCGTCACGTGATTGACGCACGCGGTCTCGGCACAATCTGCTCGGCGCTCTTCCCTGCGAGGCCCACTGGGCCCCTGGCGGCCTCCAGTGCGGCCCCTGACAATAGCCGGACGTGACGCCAACCCCGTGCAGGCAGCGTGGCGGCCCTCGTCACACTGATGGTGTCTTATCGGCGACAGTGCACACCCCCCCCCCCCCCTGAAAGTGAGTGAAGGCCGCTGCTGTAGACGAACCAAATGGAGAATTCAGGGACACCCCCCCCCCCCCCACACATAGGAGCTCGTGGGGCCCCTGAATCGTGAAGATGATAACACAATTTGATCAAACTGGGCTCTTGTTACCGCATCGCCACGGTGCCTCGTAGGCCGCGGGCTCCTGTGCGTTGGTGGTCGCCTATCCCAGCGCTGTCCAGTCTCGACACCTGCTGAGATTGCAAGGTCCGACGGAAATGGGCCAATTCCCCGTGTGGTTGAACACTTCCCTGTGTGTGTCCACACAGTAGGGCAATCGGCTTTAATGAGGTCTACCTGCACGAGAGATAAGACAAAGATCCCCGTGTAGCCTGACCTGACTTTTAGGGCAAGTGCTGTTCGCGAATGTCACCTATGAATGCCGATACGGCACACGAGGGGGTGGGTGGCCAGCACCACGCCCGGCCGCCTTTGTCTCCCCAGTAGCGATGTTTACACACCGCACCTGGGTACTCGTTTGAGGCTGAGTTGGGGAGCCACGCATGCGGTATGCATTATTGCCTATTCTCTATCCACTGCTGGATGAAGTATTGGGCAAATATATGTGTGCATGTGCGTATGTAGTGCGCACACGCACACACACACACACGTATGTACGTGTGCACACACACACGTATGTACGCGCGCACACACACACACGTACGCACGCGCACACACACACACGTATGTACGTGCGCACACGCACACACACACACGTATGTTGACGCGGCGATACGTCTTGCACGTGGGATCCGCGCTCGTATTCGATTGGCGATTCTCGATCCACTGCTGGATGAACATGTTGCGTATGTATGTGCTTGCGCTTGCCTATTTTTGTGTATATATTTAATTTTTTGAAGCGTGATGCATAATGCATCGGTGCACACGCGCATGTCAACTCAACACACTCGTCAATAACACACGCGCGCTCTGTGTGTGTGTGTGGCCTTAAAAGGAAAATACATAGTAGGCGACGTTTCGGGTAACGGCCCTTCGTACCATGAGAACCATTTTCCCAAGAAAGGCCATTACTTGAAATAGGGCTATCGCCTGAAACGTCGCCTATATTCTATCTGTGTTCCGTCTAACGCAACACAGCGTTGTTGACTCGAGTTGAGATGTTTGTGCATAATGCAGTCCGTGTTTGTACACAAAATTCGACTGCTATGCCAAAGTGTTCCAACGCAGTGTACACACGTGTGCGCACATGTACGTGTATACATGTGTACCTGAACGTGTGTACACGTGTGCGCGCGCGTGTATATGTATGTGTGTGTGCACGTGTGTGCACGTGTGTGCATGTGTGTGTGTGAGTGCATTGCTTGACTGTGTAACGCGCCTCTCCGCTTGTGTTCGACTGAATGCCCCGCCTCGGCAAACGGCTTTGCCCGCTCTAACGCGCCTCGCCTGGCCGTCTGGCACCCGCGTCGCTCTCCCACACAGGGCCTCGATCAGGTGCGCTTAGCACACATGCACACGCACACACACACACGCGCATGCACACACACACATGCACACACATGCACATGCACACACATGCACACACATGCGCATGCACACACGCGCATGTACACACGCATGCACACACATGCACACACACATGCGCGTGCACATACACACACACACACATGCACACACACATGCGTTTCCACACATGCATACACACACACACAAATGCACGCGAGCCCACGTATCCACATATACAGACACGTGCGCATGCACACACACACGTGAAGCATGCACACACACGCATGCACACACACACGCACATACATACACACACGCATGCACACACACACACACGCACGGACACACGCACGCCAGCCCACACATACATCCGCCGGCGTTCGTTACTAAGTTGCGGTGACATGACCAGGGCGCCTGTGCCAGGCTAGGTGCGCCTTGAGGCCAAGTGAAGTGTTGATGACTAGCTGCTGCTGACAGAAGGTCCCGGGACAGGTCCAGGTGGTTTGGGCTTACTGACTGCGATGATTTGCACCACCTTTGTTCCCCACTGTGCTCACTTGCTATATTTTATCCACCCTGCGCCCCGCTCATTGTTGTGAACGTCGTTCCACGTGTACATACAAGACAAAGATCCCCCGTATAGCCTGAACAGACTTCTAGGGCAAGTTCTGTTAGCGAGTGGCACCTATGAATGCCGGCATGGCACACCAAGGGGTGGGTGGCCAGCACCACGCCCGGTCGCCTTTGTCTCCCCAGTGGCGATGTTTACTACACACCGCTACACCAGGTACTCTTTTGAGGCTGAGCCGACCTAGGGGAGGTCCGGACCAGTTCCGATCATCGTCACCGGCGTTGGTGGCCGTGAGTGGCATGCAAATTCGTGCGTTTCGAGTATTTGGCTGCTATAAATGTCCACGTGATGAGCCACTTTGTTGAACCATAGGGGTGGCCAAGCCGCTTCTGAAACATAGCGACGCAGATCAGTGGGGTATTCTGCATAGCTCAGTGGGGCCTTAGTAGCTGTGCAAATAACCACGAGAAATTGTCGTCGTTTCAAAGTGGCCAAACGTCGCCACCTGGTGCCGACTGAGCGCAAGTCATTCCCTGTCGCCGACAATGAAGCGATCGTTCTCTGTGTGCTCTGACGAAGGGCCATTGCCCGAAGCGTTGTCTATTATGTGCCTGTTTTATGTTATATATAGGAGGCGATGTTTGTTGACAATTTGAAGGGACACATGTGCAGGGTGGCCCAACAGTCAGGACTCGTAGGGTTTATTGTATTTATTCTAACCCATCACATTATAGGGTTGTTTAATTTATTTTAACAAACGCTCAAACGGACGTCCGTTAACATTCATGCATGGTGCACGAATTCGATTTTGAGAAATAATTTGGGACTGTTTTGTCAAATGCCTTTTTATTAGCATGCACACAAAACCGACTTGAGTCAGTCATATCTCTGTTTTAAAATGTCATCTGAAAAACTAATAATGACAACGGGTAAAGTAATAACTTAAATATCAAACAATCAACATATATCAATGCCGGTTTTAGAATAAATGAAATAACCCTACGTGTCCCAGACTCTTGTGCCATCCTGTGCGATGGTAATACTAATAACACCCACAGCGCACACCCAGCATATTGGTGATCATGGGAACAACACACGTGTGTGTAGTTGTGTAGCTCAGGCATATTGGTGATCATGGGAACAACACACGTGTATCACAACACGTGTGTGTAGTTGTGTAGCTCAGGCATATTGGTGATCATGGGAACAACACACGTGTATCACAACACGTGTGTGTAGTTGTGTAGCTCAGGCATATTGGTGATCATGGGAACAACACACGTGTATCACAACACGTGTGTTTAGTTGTGTAGCCCAGGCATATTGGTGATCATGAGAACAACACACGTGTGTGTAGTTGTGTAGCTCAGGCATATTGGTGATCATGGGAACAACACACGTGTATCACAACACGTGTGTGTAGTTGTGTAGCTCAGGCATATTGGTGATCATGGGAACAACACACGTGTGTGTAGTTGTGTGGCCCAGGCATATTGGTGATCATGGGAACAACACACGTGTATCACAACACGTGTGTTTAGTTGTGTAGCCCAGGCATATTGGTGATCATGAGAACAACACACGTGTGTGTAGTTGTGTAGCCCAGGCATATTGGTGATCATGGGAACAACATACATGTATCACAGCCCGTGTGTTTGTGTGTAGTTGTGTATCTCAGGCATATTGGTGATCATGGGAACAACACACGTGTGTGTAGTTGTGTAGCCCAGGCATATTGGTGATCATGGGAACAACACACGTGTATCACAGCCCGTGTGTTGTTCTCATAACAACCCAAGGGATCTGGGAAGTGGCGGTTGAGACCCCTGACCTGCTGAGCCACCGCGCCTCCACTCGAGGCTGCTCTTCTCCTCTTGCGCGTGGCCGCGTGTAGCCGCGGGGCCCAGGAGCTCTCGGTGGCCATGCCGAGGTCTGCTGCTTGCTGGCGCTCGCCACGACCAGAGCGGGCTTCAGGAGTCGGATCGAGTCCGTGGCGTCCTCCGTTGAAGGAGCGCAGATTACAAAGTGTGGACTGTTTGGCCCATAGTTGAGGTTACGTGGCACCACAATCGCACTGCTACGGCTTTTATTGAAATGTCCATTCATGGAGGAGATGTCGCGCAGCAGCATCGGCCTGGCCATGATTCTTCTGCTGCGATGTCTTCAAGGAGGACGAGGTGTGCGATGACGTTTTGGCGTTGGTATTCTGGACGTTGATGGGGCGCGTGTGTTGTCTGGTGGTGCTGGTGGTGCTGGTGGTGCTGGTGGTGCTGGTGGTGCTGGTGCTGGTGGTGGTGCTGTTGCTGGTGGTGGTGGTGGTGGTGCTGGTGCTGGTGGTGTTTCTGGTGGTGCTGGTGGTGGTGCTGGTGGTGGTGGTGGTGCTGGTGGTGTGTCTGGTGGTGCTGGTGGTGGTGGTGGTGGTGGTGCTGGTGCTGGTGGTGTTTCTGGTGGTGCTGGTGGTGGTGGTGCTGGTGGTGGTGGTGGTGCTGGTGGTGGTGGTGCTGGTGGTGGTGGTGGTGCTGGTGGTTGTGGTGGTGGTGGTGGTGCTGGTGATGGTGCTGGTGGTGGTGCTGGTGTTGGTGCTGGTGCTGGTGTTGGTGCTGGTGCTGGTGGTGGTGGTGGTGCTGGTGCTGGTGGTGGTGCTGGTGTTGGTGGTGCGCGTGTGCAGGACGCGGCGCGCGTGGAGTACGAGATGAAGCTGCGTGAGGTGTGCAAGGGCAAGGAGGGACAGGCGGTGAGTGCAGCTGTGGCACAGCGGGCGGCGCGCTGCGCTACAAACGCGGCGGCGACCCCCAAAGTTCGGTTCCCCGCTCACGGTCAACGCCGCTGACGAACGTCCGAACCGGTCATGGTGACCTCCCCGAGGTCGAACGAGTCTTTGACGACTTCCTGCTGCCGTGTGTCGATATCGGCACTGGGAGAGGCAAAGGCGGCCGGTGCTCGCTGACAGCACGTCACGTGTCCCAGCAGTCTCTGTAAGGCCTACACGGATATCACTCGACACTCGATTGTATTTCGGCCGGGAATCAAACTCCGAGAGTCCCACCTGGGTTCAAGGTGCAGTAGCGCTAACCACTGCACCACCGCTCCCACCGTGTGAATGAACAGTTCTAAATTCACGTGAACTTTATCGAGTTATAATCAAGCTCGTGCACGTGCTAATCCACTGCAGTGTACACGGTGTGTCCTGTTCTACAGCTCCCGAGTAACTTCGTGGCATTCGCTATGAAAAAAATCATCATCCTAAGTTAAATGTAAATAGTATCTTCATACGCGCAGGTGTGCCCTGTTGCAATTTTCATGAGATTTAAAGTAAAAATATTAGTAATTATTTTGAACTGTATAGTTGTTGTTTGTCGATCGCTTTGATTGACGTCGTTTCGATATTCGTCGTCGCACCTCTCAGGAACTCATCCCCTCCCCTTCTCCCGACGTAAACCGGGGTATGCCTGTGGTTGAAAATGTGAGTGTGTGTGTGCGTGTGTGTGCTTGTGTGTGTGCGTGTGTGTGTGTGTGTGCGTGTGTGCGTGCGTGTGTGAGTGCGTGTGTGTGCGTGTGTGTGTGCGTGTGTGTGTGCGTGTATGTGCGTGTGTGTGCGCGTGTGCGTGCATGTGGGAGTGCGTGTGTGAGTGTGTGTGTGCGTGTGTGAGTGCGTGTGTGTGTGTGTGTGCGTGTGTGTGCGTGCGTGTGCGTGTATGTGTGCGTGTGTGCGTGTGTGTGTGTGTGTGTGCGTGCGTGTATTTGTGTGCGTGTATGTGTGTGTGTGCGCGTGTGTGCGTGCGTGTGTGCGTGTGTGTGCGTGTGTGTGCCCCCCGCTAGAGTCACGCCAAGTTGACCTGGCGTGACCGCCTGCCCAGCTACTGCCTCTCACTCTCCTCCGTGCTGCTCATGGTGGGTGAACGAGTCACGCACGTGCCTGGGCAGCGGGGGGGGGGGGAGGGTTCGGAACTCTACAAACGTCGCCCCCCCCCACCTGTCCCCACAGTGCCAGCCGTGTCCATGCAACGATTGCATTGCAACTGAAAAATCTTAACATACATTTTATTTGTAAAAATAAACCCAATTTCCGTGGCGGAAGGGTCCTTCTGAATACTGACCCCGTGACTCAGCCGCTATCGGGTCAGCTTGGAGGAGGGATTGTAGGCGTAAGGCACTACCACTAGGAGTACAAGGTACGCCGATCCATAAAAACACAACGGTACTATCCCACATGTTCCTGTAATCCGATAGTTGCCGGAACAGCGAATCCGACTGTGAGGGCTAAATGGATCGGTGGTCTTTCCTCCGCACACCTCCTCACTCTGGGTCCCCCATCCACGTGACCCACGTCTCCACACTCCCCAATCACCACGTGATGTATTCTCACCCCGTGCACGACCCATGCCCCCCTCTTACCACCCTCTAACCAATACCCTTAACACGTGCCCCGTGCCCTGTACCCACTACCCACGCCCGTGCCCTCTACCCGTGCCCCCCCCCCTCCCCAACCCGCGTGCCCACCCAGACGGGCGTCACCTTCTCCGTGCTCGTGGGCATCATCCTGTACCGCGTGAGCGTCGCGGCCGCCATGGCCGTGAGCCCGAGCGAGGCGACGCGCTCCGGCTCGCGCGCCGTCGTCATGGCGACCGCCGTGCTCATCAACCTGGTGCTCATCCTCGTGCTGGACGAGGTGTACGCGGCGGTGGCGCGGGCACTCACCGTCATGGGTGCGGCAGGAGCGGAGGCTGCGCCTCGTCGTCGTCGCGACCGTCACCTCGTCGTCCGTGTCCTCACCCATCGTCAGCCATCGTCATCGCTCATCGTCGTCACGAGCCGTCGTCGCTACCGTTACCCCCATCATCTGCGTCATAACTCCTCGTCATCGCTCATCGTTATCATTATCGCGACCATTGCCACATCGTCACGATCATCGCTGGACGACGTCAGTACCGTGTTTGTATTTCACCAGGATAGGATGGCAGCGATAAACGAGCTCCACGTAAACGTCACCGTCGTGTATTTCCATCGATACGCCGATGCAAGGTCGCGTGCCTGCGCGCCGTGCACACGTCACAGTCCGCACCGCGACTGACGTTCAGTCCACGTCTCATCCACTCCTCGGGCCCGACTCGAACCCTAACCCTGCCACTCCGCTGCGTGCAGAGGTCCCGCGCACCGACCGGACATTCGAGGAGCGGCTCATCTTCAAACTCTTCCTCCTCAAGTTCGTCAACTCGTACACGCCCATCTTCTACGTCGCCTTCTTCAAGGGCCGGTGAGAGTCACCCCCCCACTCTCCCCCCCACCCCCACTCTTCACCCCCCCCCTCCCATTCTTCCCCCCCACTCTCCCCCCACCAAATCTCCCCCCCCACCCTCTCTCCCCACCCCACTCTTCTACAAACATCCCCTCACTCTTCCCACCTCCACTCTCCCCCTCCCCCTACTCTTCCACCCACCTCTCCCCACTCTTCCCCCCCGCTCTCGCCCCCCCTCCCACTCTGACCCCCCCCCCCCCCCACACTCTTCCACCCCCCCCCACTCTCCTACACCACCCCACCAATGGTAATGTCGATTCTATGTTTCGCTGGTGAGCACTAAAACAAAGACACTTCCCGAAAGATGTCAGCAAGGTGGCAACGGCTCGGGGAAGCCCTTTTGTGAGAGGTCATGACCTGTCCAGTGACCCCTCTACTTGTTCCATCAATAAGGACTATTGCCCGAAACGTCGCCTATTATATATTAATACAAAAATTAAGACTACGGTGTTATTGACGAACGGTTTGACTTTCTCGCGAAATGTTTATATTGTAAATACGAATCGCTCAACTCTAACACACACGACAAAGATTCCCGTATAGCCTCACCAGACTGTTGGGGCAAGTGCTGTTCGCGAGTAGCAGCACCTGTGATGGCCGGCACTCGTGGCACTCGAGGGGGTGGGTGGCCAGCACCACGCCCGGCCGTACACACGCACGTGCTGCTGCTGCTGTTGTTGTTGATGTTTGTGAAACTCAACGCGTTCGTCTATTGGCCCTGGCCATGATGAACCTCTGTCTCTGTGTCTCTCTCTCTGTCTCCCTCCGCGTGTAGGTTCATGGGAAGGCCCGGAGACTACCTCTACACCTTCCACTATTTCCGCATGGAGGAGGTGAGCGACGCGTCGTCATTCAAACTCCTCGTCAGACGAGGGGACGGCCCGGCAGGGTTTCAAGGCCCCTCGCAACCCTCGCCGTGACCCCAGCCTCTCTCTCTCTCGCTCGCTTGCTCGCTCACTCCAACCGCTCACCTCCACCTACCTCGCCTCACCTCGCACCACAAACCGCTCACCTGCCCCCCACCCCCCCCACCCCGTGTCTCTCACCCCCCACCCAACCCTCACCGTCCCCCCCCCATCCCCCGCCTTGTCTCCCCCCCACCCTCACCTCCCCCACTCCCCTCGCCCGCGACCCCCACCCCCCACTTGGCGAAGTGCGCGCCGGGAGGGTGCCTCATGGAGCTGTGCATCCAGCTGAGCATCATCATGCTGGGCAAGCAGCTGCTGCAGAACAACCTCTTCGAAGTCGGCGTGCCGTGAGCAGCGCCCCCACCACCACCGCCACACGCTCTCACACCCCCCGCGTCCCCCCCCACACTCTCCCCACACTCTCCCCACACTCTCCCCACACTCTCCCCGTCCCGGCGCCCCGTGATCGCGATCGTGGTTGTGCGGTCGCGTCGTCACCCGCCGCGTGCGTGCGTCCGGACTTCGCGTCGCAGGAAGATCAAGAAGTTGCTCCGCAGCATGAAGGCCAAGGACGAGAGCCAGAAGTCGAGTGGCGAGCAGGCGGGGAGGCGTGCCACGTCCACGTCGGGGAGACCGCGGCCACGCTGGGAGAGGGATCAGGAGCTGGAACCCTTCTCGGGACTCACTCCCGAGTACATGGAGATGAGTACGTGGACACGGGTCTCGAATGACCCCCCCTCCCCCCAGCAGCTGTCTAGATGCTGAACGATGATTTTGTGGGGTTACTGCCTCTAAGCTGGACCCACAGAGTGACCGGGTGTGGAATGAAGAAAGAGGTCGCACACTCCAAGTAGACCTGATGATGATGATGACGATGACGATGATGCATGCAGGCAGTGATGAGAAGAAAACTCCAGGTCCTCCGGTTTTTCCTTCCACATTTTAAATCAGCATCACGCGTTTCCAGTATTTGGCTGCTATACATTCCGCGTGTTGATAAGCCACTTCGTTGAGCTATCATTTGTGGCCAGATCGCTTGTGAAAAAATAACTATATAGCTCAGTGGGTTTTACTGGGTAAAATAAAAAAAAATAAAAATCACTTTTTGCATGCGCTCGCCACATCCGTCAGTAAGCACTTTTCCCAATTGTCCCGTTGAGGCTACGTACGGGGGGGGAGGAGCTTGTTTTGATTGTTTGTCGTTGTGCGCGTGCCACCCCCAGTCATCCAGTTCGGCTTCGTGACGCTGTTCGTGGCGTCCTTCCCGCTGGCGCCGCTCTTCGCGCTGCTCAACAACGTCATCGAGATCCGCCTCGACGCAAAGAAGTTCATCACCGAGCTGCGGCGGCCAGACGCTCACCGCGCCAAGGACATCGGTGCGGCCGCCCCCCACACCCGGGGCGATGCCACCACAGCAGGACACAGCACACAGAGCCACTGAACATCACAGCGGGACACAGCACAGCCCACAGAAACAGTACACAGCCCACAGCCCACAGAGCCACTGAACAGCACAGCAGGACACCGCACAGCCCACCGAGACAGCACAGCGAGCCACTGAACATCACAGTGGGACACAGCACAGCCCACCGAGACAGCACAGCGGGACACAGCACACACAGAGCCACTGAACATCACAGCGGGACACAGCACAGCCCACAAAAACAGCACACAGCCCACAGCCCACAGAGCCACTGAACAGCACAGCGGGACACCGCACAACCCACCGAGACAGCACAGCGAGCCACTGAACAGCACAGCGGGACACAGCACAGCGAGCCACTGAACAGCACAGAGAGCCGCGGCTGCTCGTCTCCACGTCGCGGCGCCTCGTTGCTCCACGTCCGTGACTCCGCCATGCCGGGGCGTCGCTCGCGTGCCTCGCCCCATCCCCTCTCTCCCGTTCGCCTGTCCCCCCCCCAGCCCCACCACGCCAGCACTGACACCCCGACGTGACCCCACGTGTGTGCGCGATGCAGGCATCTGGTACAACCTTCTGCGCGGGCTGGGGAAACTCGCCGTGATCATCAACGTGAGTCGATGGCTTCGAGCTTTGGGCGTCACTCGGAATATCTGCCGAGGCATCTGTGGGGTCACGAACTTGGGAATCGGAATGTTCATTGACGCCGGAGGAATCCCCGACGAGAGGTCCCTGCCCGGCGCAGCCGCTAGATGCCGCTGCAACGCGAGCAGTGGATCAATCGGTCGCGCAGGGGGCGGAGGAGCGAGCAGGCACGAAGCTCTGAATCGGAATGGTTGTTTATACCGGAGCTGGAGGAATCCGATGAGATCTTTTTGTTTTGTTTACAAAGTCCAGGAGGGGCACGGGGTCAGAACGTTACAGCAACAAACACAATACAAAACATACAAAAGGAATGTGAAATATAGGAAATGTAAACAATTCACTTCTAAATAAAACAAAATGATTTTTTTTATCGCACCGCACGTAGCCAACCGTGCTAATCGGAGGTGCTAAGAAGTTCAACATACACACATACACACATAGACACACATACACACACACATACACACACACATACACACACACATACACACACACATACACACACACATACACACACACATACACACACACATACACACACACATACACACACACATACACACACACATACACACACAATGCATGCTCATTCAGGATGCGCGACCCTGGTTAAACCATTTAGACCTTGTTACTCCAGCGAAGCTTAAACCTGAACAAAACAAAGCCAAAGACGTAACCCAAACAATCCGAGACAAACGTGAACACTGCACGTAAGGTGCGAAAGAAGTTCAACATGCATATGGAGGGTGGGTGGGTGGCCAGCACCCCTCCTGGCCCACCTTTTGTCTCCCTCGTGACCAATATTTACGCAGCGCCGCGACCCCCGGGCAAGGTACTCCTCATTAGAGGCTGAGTCGACCTAGGGGCGGGGGCCGAGGGCCGGGTTCTCACGGTCGCCTGACCCCCCCCCCCCCAGGCGTTCGTGATCGCCATGACGTCGGACTTCGTGCCGCGCCTCGTCTACCGCTTCGCCTACAGCGCCGACGGCTCGCTGCGCGGCTTCGTGGAGAACTCCCTCTCCGTCTTCAACACCACGCACTTCCCCGAGGGACGACGGCCCCCCGACGACGCCCCCGGGGCGCCGCCCGACCTCGTCTGCCGGTCGGTTGGGCGGGCGGGCGGGAGCGGTTCGCGGGCCCGGTGGCGATCGCTCGCTCGCTCGCTCGCTCGCTCGTTCGCTCGTTCGCTCGCTGGTGCCACTCGCTCACTCGCTCGCTCGCTCGTTCGCTCGCTGGTGCCACTGCCGCCGTAGAGGGGAGCTTCTCCCTGGAGGGCACCGCTCGAAGGTCGCGATGCCTCGGGAGCGGTGGAAGTGCCCACACTTTGCCCCACCGCACACGTGGCCGGACCGTTACGTGGCCTGCGTCAAACGCCAAATTGCGCATCGTAACATTGGCGCGAGAAGCCACTGCGGCCGCTGCTGCCGCAAGGCGTCCCGGGGAGACATTTAATGGACAAACTCCCCTCGTCCGGAACGGCGCCGTTGACTGCATCGCGTGCCAGGTGGCGGCAGCGTCTCCGTGTGCGGTGCTAACTCGCTGAACGCGCGCGGTGGGAGCACCACGCGTCTTCGCTGGAACGCGGTACACAGATCGCTAGAATGGAGAACGTGCACCGTTGTAATGTGGATCTCTAGAACGCAGAACGTGCACCGTTGTAATGTGGAACACGATAACGGAGAATGTTCACCGTTATAACGCAGAACACGCACCGTTCTAATGTGGAACACGGACCCCGATAACGCGGATCGCGCCCCGTTATAACGCGTTTTTTGAGCGGTCGACGACGAACTACTTTCTCGGGCTGCGCGGCCGAGCGGTACAGTGATACAATACAGTGACACGTGTGCCCCCGTACAGTAACATCGTGACCTCTCCAGACGTGATCGTCATTACATTACTCGTGGCGAAATAGATTTTGTCCTACGCGCTTTTCGCGAACGCATCTCCCGCGTTAAACGAGGACTGCACACAAATATGCAGCGTAAGGGGGGGGGCGCCCCCTCGCGCTGGAGGTGAACCCTCACTGCTGGGCACGTGTCGCGGGACAGCGTCGAGGCCAGTCAAGAGTCGAGGCCGCAGCGGCCGCACGAGTTGACCGTGCGTCTCCCCCCCCGCCCCCCCCCCCCCCCACAGGTACAAGGACTACCGCGAGCCGCCCTGGTCGCCGAACGCCTACGAGTACACGCGCCAGTACTGGGCGCTCCTCGCCGCGCGCCTCGGGTTCGTCATCCTGTTCCAGGTAGCGCGCACGAATGTCCCAATGGGTCTGCGTGTCTCCGTGTACGCGAGTGTGTGGGTGTGCGTGTCTCCGTGCGAGTGTGTGGGTGTGCGTGTCTCCGTGCGAGTGTGTGGGTGCACGTCTCCATGCTCCCACACAGGACACCAACGCGTCCCGACGGAGGTTCATTCGCTGCTTGTTAAAGACGTTCGCGAATCGGACTACGGAACAACGCTTTGCCTTGGAGCTATCGCAGTCCCGTCTTCTCTCGCCTCTCTAAATGTGCCTTGGAGCCCCTCCCTCCCCGCGCCTGCAGGGTTCTGTTTATTTCCCTGCTTTCCACACGCGGTGGCGCATCGGTGGGGATCTACGGATGAGATCGCGCCGCTTGACAACTCGTCGCCGTGTTGCACCGCGCGGCGAGCAGAACCTGGTGATGTTCCTGAGCGACTTCGTCGACTGGCTCATCCCGGACGTGCCGCCCGCGCTCGCGCTGCAGATGAAGCGCGAGAAGGCGGTGCTGGTGCACGTGCTGCTGCGCGAGGAGGCGCACGCGCACGCCCGCCAACAGCAGCTGCACCAGAAGCTGCACCAGCAGCCGCCGCCCTCCTCGCAACAGCAGCAACAGCAGCAGCAGCAACAGCAGCAGCAGCAACAGCAGCAGCAGCCGCGGCAGCGATACCCCGAGCTTGACAAACCACCGGATCGGCCGCAGGAGGTGCCGTCCGCCCACGGCGCACGGTCGTCGGAGGCGGCGACCGCGGACGGGGGACCCCCGGCCCACCCCCCCAGGGGCCCGGCGCTCCCCGCGCCTGCCGCAGCCGCCGCCGCGGGGGAGCCGGCCGCCTTCCCCTCCCGCCTGACGCGCCACGCGTCCCATCGGCCGTCGGGGGCCCGCGGCCTCGCCGCCGGGGGGGCCTCCCGGGCGAGCGTCGTGCGCAAGGGGGGGTCGGTGCGGGCAGCCCGGACCGCCGAGCCGGCGGGCGGGGCCGGCGGCGGCGGCTCGCGGAGGCACTCGGAGTTCGTCTCGTGAGTCGCTGCCCCCCCCCCCGGCCCCCCCCCCCGGCCCCCCCCCCCGCACCCCCAGGACCCCCCCGACCGCCCCCCGACCTCCCCCCCCCCCCCTTGGCCGTCGAGGTTTTGGACAAATATCAAACTGAGGAGGAGGAAGAGGATCGGATGATGAGCCCAGAGCAGCGGCACGGCTACGTACGGTGCAAAAGAAGTTCAACCTACATGCGCGCGTGCGGCATGTAGCGGGGTCGCTTGTTCACGTGTGCGCGCACGAGGAATGTACCTGGAGCTACCTGTGCCTGGGGCTACCTGTATCTGGAGCTACCTGTGGCTGGGGCTACATGTGGCTGGAGCTGTCCTGCTAACCTGTACCACTCGCGGCTGCTTGTTGGGGTGATTGTGGGTCCTGGTGATTGTGGGTCCTGCTGATTAGGCGGCTCGTGATTAGGGGGCTCGTGATTAGGGGGCCGGTGGTGCCAAGACCCACGAGAGCGAAAATGGGAGAGAGAAAAAAAACACTTGCACCTGTTAAAGTTGATGAAAGAACGTGTCATTATTGTACGTTTCAGAGGAAATCGGTTTGGGGAAGGCGGCTGCTGGTAAGTGGAATTAAACAAGTCCGTGTACTACCCAGTAACCATGCCAACGCTGCGCCAACATCGGCATGTGGTTTGGAATCATTGGTGGCCAACGTTGGTCCCCAACGTCCCTTGAGTTCCTGGGTGGCACCTGGTAAACGCGTGCGAGTGACCGCGCACGGACGTTCGCTGCCCAATGAACACAGCACTTAGCGCGTGAACACGGCAGACAGGGCATGCGGTGCACACACAGCCTCAGCTCGTTCTGCCCAACCAAGGGAGCAGACGCGGCGCCTCGGCCCCTTAGCCAGCTGTGCCTTGGCTGCACATGCTCTAGAATTAAGTGATTCTTTATTTAATTGATTAGTTAATTAATTGGAGCTGGCTGCCCGCTAATATCTGTAGAATGGGGAGCGGTAGTCCAGCGGTTAGCGCAACGCTGCGTTACAAACCCGGCGACCCGAGTTCGATTCCCGCTCACGGCCAACACCAGTGACGATTATCTGGACCGGTCCTGGGCCTCCTCGACGTCGACTCAGCCTCAAAAATGAGCACCTGGTGCGGTGTGTAAACATCGCCACTAGGGAGACAAAGGCGGCCTGGCGTGGTGCTGGCCACCCACCCCCTCGTGTGCCGTGCCGGCCTTCATAGGTGCTGCTCACTGACAGCACTTGTCTCAAGTCTGCTAAAGCTATACGGGGGATCTTTGTCTTTGTTGTGTGAAGCGTTAGCCCCATCTCGACAAAGGGCCCGTCAGGGGTTCTACTCGAGGTTGAGGAGGCAACTGCAGACCCCTCCCTCCCTCCCAAAGATTACCGCTCAACTCAGTCGCTGAGCGGCGACACCACTACGGCGTCTGATGGCCAGTAGCCGGTAAATGTGCAAACGTTGGGCCCACGTTGGTTAAAGACGTTGGGGCAACTTCAACCAACCGAAATCCCAACGTGTGTATGCTTACCGGATAGGCCCTTGGGCCATCGCGGACATAACGTGGCCTGTTCCAACATCCGTCCCCAAAGCGTGTGGAAGGAAGCGCGGCGCTCGCTCGCTGCTGGGTCCTCATGCAAATCACGATGTGTTTGTTCACGTTCTGTCCCTACCGCCGCAGTTTTGTTTCGCCGTATCTATGACCGTGGCGTTAGACGCGAGTCGAAAACCGCGGCACGCGAGTCGGCAGCTGCCCACGCAACTCGCTGCGGTTGCGCTCTGCGGTGGGTGGCGAGGGGGGCAGCGCTGCGCTGTTTGCCCGGTGCCCACGTGGGTTCAGTCAACAGCTGGGCACGCACGCACGCAGCGACTTCCTCCAAGCGGCAGTTGAGATCAGGTGAATGAATGTCCTTCATTCAATAGCACAGGTGTGGGGGTGTGGGCCCAGGGAGATCGGGGCTGGGTTACTACAGCTCGAATCCTGGCCTGGGTGACCCCACGCCAGACACCTGCTACCAGCCCCCTCAACTCCGAGCGGAGGACGTAACAAAAGTGTCAGTGGTCATTATTACAGACTGACACATGCGAGTGCGATTCCGCAGCTGGAAGGGAAAATATCCCCGCAAAGTTCGAATTGATGATGAACGCCGGCAGTGATCGCCGTGCGGTCCGCATTGTGACCGCTCACAGATTGCATGCGTGTTGAACTTCTTTCGCAACCTGCGTAGCCAGACGGACTCCTCGGAGGTTGCGGAGGAGGGAGAAGAAACGAAACACAAAAGAGCAGTTGTAAAGAAATGAGTGTTTAACCGAGATGATGATTTGAAAGTGCACAACTCCAGAGGCTTCGTAATGTCGGAGGAGCGTTCCAGACGGCCACAGGAGCGCTGTGAGGATGGCGGCAAGCACGTCTATAAGGAATGCATTTGTTGTAAGATGTAGAGGAAACACTTGCTAATTAACTGATTACCAATCTATTACATGAATACAATACCCCCCCCCTTCCTCCGCCTCTGACCTCTGACCTCTGCACTTGATGGCTTCAGTGACGACCTCGTCCTGCTGCTGCTGCTGCTCCTGCTGCTGCTGCTGCTGCTCTCTGTAAGACCAGAAGCAGGTGGATTGCTGCACGATTCTGGCAAATCGCCCGATGCCGCATACCAGGCGAGGTGGTTAACATCTCCTAGCCAACGCGGTCACCCCCCAAATCGTTTGCAGTGAGTGCATTGGCAACCAGCTCCGGGACATGTCGCCATCACGCGCAAGAGTTACATTTCGACTTTCGGGGGGGGGGGGGGGAGGTTAAATTTGCCTCTGTGGCCCCTTCATGGGAGGTGTTGACAAAGAAAATTGATGACGATTGTGTTACAATCCGTTCGAGGTCTTCCGTGATGGTGCTTGTTCTGCGACAGGGACATCCTGCCACCCCTCGTATACACAACTCCGACTTGTCCTGGAGGGTGAGCGTCGTGAGCGTCGTGAGAGTGAGGTGAGAGTGGTGAGAGTGAGTGTGGTGAGAGTGGTGAGAGTGAGTGTGGTGAGCGTGGTGAGAGTGGTGAGAGTGAGTGTGGTGAGAGTGAGAGAGTGGTGAGGGTGAGAGAGAGAGTGTGGTGAGCGTGAGTGTGGTGAGAGTGTGAGAGCGTGGTGAGAGTGAGTGTGGTGAGATTGAGCGTGGTGAGAGTGTGAGAGCGTGGTGAGAGTGGTGAACGTGAGAGTGTGGTGAGAGTGAGAGAGTGGTGAGAGAGAGTGGTGAGCGTGGTGAGAGTGGTGAGGGTGTGAGGGTGGTGAGAGTGAGTGTGAGGGTGGTGAGAGTGAGGGTGATGAGAGTCATAGAGTGGTGAGCGTGGTGAGAGTGAGAGCGTGTATCGTGTGGCGTGGTGCGAGTTTCGTCACAAAGTCGAGCCGATCGTCGTCAAGTTCCTGAGTGGCGAATGTCCAACTGCGACCTCGGATGCCGTGGCACGGGGAAGCCGCCTCTGGTACCCCCCCCCCCTGGTTGTGGTCCCCCCCCCCCCCCAACGATGATGACCCCTCCCAACGCCACTCCAGACCCCACGGAATGTTCCATTTGCCTCCGGTGAGTGGGGGGGGGCACACGACGGCACGCTCCAGTTCACCCTCTCGAGCCCTCCTCTATGTATGCTTTTCCAAAGCTGTTTATTGACGAGAAATACACACACAGGCACACGTGGTTTTCAAGCAGCGTCCATCGAGTCTCTTTTTATTCGGTTAAAACGCGCGCGAGACGACTGCTGTGAAAGTGGAGCACCACCTGGGAGTGTCGCTTTAGCAGGCGCAGGAGTGAGTGGTGGAGTGGGTGGTGGAGTGAGTGGTGCAGTGAGTGGTGGAGTGGGTGGTGGAGTGGGTGGTGGAGGAGCGAGTGGTGGAGTGAGTGGTGGAGTGAGTGAGTGGTGGAGTGAGTGGTAGTAGAAGAGTGAGTGGTGGAGTGAGTGGTGGAGTGAGTGAGTGGTGGAGTGAGTGAGTGGTGGAGTGAGTGAGTGGTAGAGGAGTGAGTGGTGGAGTGAGTGGTGCAGTGAGTGGTGGAGTGAGTGAGTGAGTGGTGGAGTGAGTGGTGGAGTGGGTGGTAGTAGAAGAGTGAGTGGTGGAGGAGTGGTGGAGTGAGTGGTGGAGTGAGTGGTGGAGTGAGTGAGTGGTGGAGTGGGTGGTAGTAGAAGAGTGAGTGGTGGAGGAGTGGTGGAGTGAGTGGTGGAGTGAGTGAGTGGTGGAGTGAGTGGTGGAGTGGGTGAGTGGTGGAGTGAGTGAGTGGTGGAGGAGTGGTGGAGTGAGTGGTGGAGTGAGTGAGTGGTGGAGTGGGTGGTAGTAGAAGAGTGAGTGGTGGAGGAGTGGTGGAGTGAGTGGTGGAGTGAGTGGTGGAGTGAGTGAGTGGTGGAGTGGGTGGTAGTAGAAGAGTGAGTGGTGGAGGAGTGGTGGAGTGAGTGGTGGAGTGAGTGAGTGGTGGAGTGAGTGAGTGGTGGAGTGGGTGGTAGTAGAAGAGTGAGTGGTGGAGTGAGTGGTGGAGTGAGTGGTGGAGTGAGTGAGTGGTGGAGTGGGTGGTAGTAGAAGAGTGAGTGGTGGAGGAGTGGTGGAGTGAGTGGTGGAGTGAGTGAGTGGTGGAGTGGGTGGTAGTAGAAGAGTGAGTGGTGGAGTGGTGGAGTGAGTGGTGGAGTGAGTGAGTGGTGGAGTGGGTGGTAGTAGAAGAGTGAGTGAGTGGTGGAGTGAGTGGTAGAGGAGTGGGTGGTGGAGGAGCGAGTGGTGGAGTGAGTGGTGCAGTGAGTGGTGGAGTGGGTGGTGGAGTGGGTGGTGGAGGAGCGAGTGGTGGAGTGAGTGGTGGAGTGAGTGGTGGAGTGGGTGGTAGAGGAGTGAGTGGGTGGTGGAGTGGGTGGTGCAGTGAGTGAGTGGTGGAGTGAGTGGTGGAGTGAGTGGTGGAGTGAGTGGTGGAGTGAGTGGTGGAGTGAGTGGTGGAGTGAGTGGTGCAGTGAGTGGTGGAGTGAGTGAGTGGTAGAGGAGTGAGTGGTGGAGTGAGTGGTGGAGTGAGTGGTGGAGTGAGTGGTAGAGGAGTGGGTGGTGGAGGAGCGAGTGGTGGAGTGAGTGGTCCAGTGAGTGGTGGAGGAGTGGGTGGTGGAGTGGGTGGTGGAGGAGCGAGTGGTGGAGTGAGTGGTGGAGTGAGTGGTGGAGTGGGTGGTAGAGGAGTGAGTGGTGGAGTGGGTGGTAGAGGAGTGAGTGGTAGAGGAGTGAGTGGTGGAGTGAGTGGTGGTGCAGTGAGTGGTGGAGTGGTGGAGTCGATCGGTGCGGCACGGGTGAAGGAAGGGAGCATCGCTCACAAGACAACAAAGAGACACTTCACAACCTGAATGAGTGCTTAGGGCCGGGGTTAACTTCTAAACCGGGCCTGGAGTGCGCAACCCGTGGCCCAGTCGCCCACTGTGCGTGGCAGCGCCGCTCGTGCCAGCCCCTCGCGGCTCGCCTCCCCTCGATGGCCGATTGATAATGGACGCGGGATGACTGCGTCCGCCATCAAACGTTGCAGTTGCCGTGTAGAGTCCAGTGCACAACGAATTTGGCAAAACAAGGTACAAGGAAGGGACGGGGGTGCCCAAGATGGACGAACGAGGGCACGCTCAAGATGAGCATCGGGGAAGAATCAAGATCTTTCTGTAGGCTGCAGGAGGAATCCGATGAGCTATGAAGCTCTTTCACAGTTGTCCGGTAGGGGCACGGGGGGGGGGGGTGAGGAGGGGGGTCCAGCAAGTCACAGTAAGTGGAGGAGGAGGCGAGGGAGAAGGAATGGTGGGGCCAATATGAGAGGATGGGAAAGCAACGGAAAAAGTGGACCAATTCGATCGACAACGAGCGACCGGGCCAAGATGTCGGGTTGGTGGTGGTGGTGGTGGTGATGGTGGTGAGAGAGAGAGAGAGAGGAGGGAAGAGAGGCAAGGAAGGAGCGAGCTGCATGGAGTGGCGTCCGTTTCCACAGTGGGCGGGGAAAGGGGGAGGGATTCAGAGTGGGGGGGGGGGGGTCACGCACAAGTCACGTGATTTAGGGGAGGCTTGAGCTGATTCTGAAAGCGATATGAAGTATGGTCAAACAACCGCTGTTGTGCGACAGTGTGTAGAGGCCTTCATCCAACAGCGGATTAATGACGGGCTGTAATCACAGCAACAGTGACGTAGTAACTACATTACCAGTGGTGTAGTAACTACATTACCAGTGGTGTAGTAACTACATTACCAGTGGTGTAGTAACTACATTACCAGTGGTGTAGTAACTACATTACCAGTGGTGTAGTAACTACATTACCAGTGGTGTAGTAACTACATTACCAGTGGTGTAGTAACTACATTATCAGTGGTGTAGTAACTACATTACCAGTGGTGTAGTAACTACATTACCAGTGGTGTAGTAACTACATTACCAGTGGTGTAGTAACTACATTACCAGTGGTGTAGTAACTACATTACCAGTGGTGTAGTAACTACATTATCAGTGGTGTAGTAACTACATTATCAGTGGTGTAGTAACTACATTACCAGTGGTGTAGTAACTACATTATCAGTGGTGTAGTAACTACATTATCAGTGGTGTAGTAACTACATTACCAGTGGTGTAGTAACTACATTACCAGTGGTGTAGTAACTACATTACCAGTGGTGTAGTAACTACATTACCAGTGGTGTAGTAACTACATTATCAGTGGTGTAGTAACTACATTACCAGTGGTGTAGTAACTACATTATCAGTGGTGTAGTAACTACATTACCAGTGGTGTAGTAACTACATTACCAGTGGTGTAGTAACTACATTATCAGTGGTGTAGTAACTACATTATCAGTGGCGTAGTAACTACATTACCAGTGGTGTAGTAACTACATTATCAGTGGTGTAGTAACTACATTACCAGTGGTGTAGTAACTACATTATCAGTGGTGTAGTAACTACATTATCAGTGGTGTAGTAACTACATTATCAGTGGCGTAGTAACTACATTATCAGTGGTGTAGTAACTACATTACCAGTGGTGTAGTAACTACATTACCAGTGGTGTAGTAACTACATTACCAGTGGTGTAGTAACTACATTATCAGTGGTGTAGTAACTACATTATCAGTGGCGTAGTAACTACATTATCAGTGGTGTAGTGACTACATTATCAGTGGCGTAGTAACTACATTACCAGTGGTGTAGTAACTACATTACCAGTGGTGTAGTAACTACATTACCAGTGGTGTAGTAACTACATTATCAGTGGTGTAGTAACTACATTATCAGTGGTGTAGTAACTACATTATCAGTGGCGTAGTAACTACATTATCAGTGGTGTAGTAACTACATTACCAGTGGTGTAGTAACTACATTACCAGTGGCGTAGTAACTACATTACCAGTGGTGTAGTAACTACATTACCAGTGGCGTAGTAACTACATTATCAATGGTGTAGTAACTACATTACCAGTGGCGTAGTAACTACATTACCAGTGGTGTAGTAACTACATTACCAGTGGCGTAGTAACTACATTACCAGTGGTGTAGTAACTACATTACCAGTGGCGTAGTAACTACATTATCAGTGGCGTAGTAACTACATTATCAGTGGTGTAGTAACTACATTACCAGTGGCGTAGTAACTACATTACCAGTGGTGTAGTAACTACATTATCAGTGGTGTAGTAACTACATCATCAGTGGTGTAGTAACTACATTATCAGTGGTGTAGTGACTACATTACCAGTGGCGTAGTAACTACATTACCAGTGGCGTAGTAACTACATTACCAGTGGTGTAGTAACTACATTATCAGTGGCGTAGTAACTACATTACCAGTGGCGTAGTAACTACATTATCAGTGGTGTAGTAACTACATTACCAGTGGTGTAGTAACTACATTATCAGTGGTGTAGTAACTACATTACCAGTGGCGTAGTAACTACATTACCAGTGGTGTAGTAACTACATTACCAGTGGTGTAGTAACTACATTACCAGTGGTGTAGTAACTACATTATCAGTGGTGTAGTAACTACATTATCAGTGGTGTAGTAACTACATTATCAGTGGTGTAGTAACTACATTACCAGTGGAGTAGTAACTACATTACCAGTGGTGTAGTAACTACATTATCAGTGGTGTAGTAACTACATTACCAGTGGTGTAGTAACTACATTATCAGTGGTGTAGTAACTACATTACCAGTGGTGTAGTAACTACATTATCAGTGGAGTAGTAACTACATTACCAGTGGTGTAGTAACTACATTACCAGTGGTGTAGTAACTACATTATCAGTGGTGTAGTAACTACATTACCAGTGGTGTAGTAACTACATTACCAGTGGTGTAGTAACTACATTACCAGTGGAGTAGTAACTACATTACCAGTGGTGTAGTAACTACATTACCAGTGGTGTAGTAACTACATTATCAGTGGTGTAGTAACTACATTATCAGTGGTGTAGTAACTACATTATCAGTGGTGTAGTAACTACATTACCAGTGGAGTAGTAACTACATTACCAGTGGTGTAGTAACTACATTATCAGTGGTGTAGTAACTACATTATCAGTGGTGTAGTAACTACATTATCAGTGGTGTAGTAACTACATTATCAGTGGTGTAGTAACTACATTACCAGTGGTGTAGTAACTACATTATCAGTGGTGTAGTAACTACATTATCAGTGGTGTAGTAACTACATTATCAGTGGTGTAGTAACTACATTACCAGTGGTGTAGTAACTACATTATCAGTGGTGTAGTAACTACATTATCAGTGGTGTAGTAACTACATTATCAGTGGTGTAGTAACTACATTATCAGTGGTGTAGTAACTACATTATCAGTGGTGTAGTAACTACATTATCAGTGGTGTAGTAACTACATTACCAGTGGTGTAGTAACTACATTACCAGTGGTGTAGTGACTACATTATCAGTGGTGTAGTAACTACATTACCAGTGGTGTAGTAACTACATTACCAGTGGTGTAGTAACTACATTATCAGTGGTGTAGTAACTACATTACCAGTGGTGTAGTAACTACATTATCAGTGGTGTAGTAACTACATTATCAGTGGTGTAGTAACTACATTACCAGTGGTGTAGTAACTACATTATCAGTGGCGTAGTAACTACATTACCAGTGGTGTAGTAACTACATTACCAGTGGTGTAGTAACTACATTATCAGTGGCGTAGTAACTACATTACCAGTGGTGTAGTAACTACATTATCAGTGGCGTAGTAACTACATTATCAGTGGTGTAGTAACTACATTATCAGTGGTGTAGTAACTACATTATCAGTGGCGTAGTAACTACATTATCAGTGGTGTAGTAACTACATTATCAGTGGTGTAGTAACTACATTACCAGTGGTGTAGTAACTACATTATCAGTGGCGTAGTAACTACATTATCAGTGGTGTAGTAACTACATTATCAGTGGTGTAGTAACTACATTACCAGTGGTGTAGTAACTACATTATCAGTGGTGTAGTAACTACATTATCAGTGGCGTAGTAACTACATTATCAGTGGCGTAGTAACTACATTATCAGTGGTGTAGTAACTACATTATCAGTGGTGTAGTAACTACATTACCAGTGGTGTAGTAACTACATTATCAGTGGTGTAGTAACTACATTACCAGTGGTGTAGTAACTACATTATCAGTGGCGTAGTAACTACATTATCAGTGGTGTAGTAACTACATTATCAGTGGTGTAGTAACTACATTATCAGTGGTGTAGTAACTACATTATCAGTGGTGTAGTAACTACATTATCAGTGGTGTAGTAACTACATTATCAGTGGTGTAGTAACTACATTATCAGTGGCGTAGTAACTACATTATCAGTGGCGTAGTAACTACATTATCAGTGGTGTAGTAACTACATTATCAGTGGTGTAGTAACTACATTATCAGTGGTGTAGTAACTACATTATCAGTGGTGTAGTAACTACATTACCAGTAGTGTAGTGACTACATTATCAGCCCAGGGGATGAGGCAGTCGGCCAGGTGGAGCCCCAGTATTGAAGTTCTCTCTTCACAGTCACACCCTGGAGGCTGGGAGAGATTGCGGCTCCTCTGGCCCTGATCCACGTCCTCGCTACTCCCACGGTCTCTGTAGGGGCGCTCCGCATTCGTCAGTCACAGCCACGACAGCTCCGTAGTTCGTTACCTCTTTGCAATATATTACGATACCGCTCTAATTAAAATAAAATAAAAACGTGCGACGAAAATTCAAGGGTTTTCATTGAAAATAAATGTAAACCGCATTTTAAATAAGTCTTTGTTGTTCTTTTCCACTCTTGTTGAACACAGATCTCATGGCGGTTGTCAAGGGAGGCCCCAACTCGTAGCTTTGCCCCCCCCCTCGGCCCCCCTCGGCCCCCCTCGGCCCCCCTCGGCCCCCCTCGGCCCCCCTCGGCCCCCCTCGGCCCCCCTCGGCCCCCCTCGGCCCCCCTCGGCCCCCCTCGGCCCCCCTCGGCCCCCCTCGGCCCCCCTCGGCCCCCGTGGTGGCCAAAGCTACGAGTTGGGGTCAAGGCCCCCCCCCTGCTGCTGCTGCTGCTGCACAGCGCACAGAACCGTGCATTGCATGCACTACGCATTACATTCAAATGCTTGTTTTTTCAAACGCTACTTTTGAAAGGTACAGAACAACGGGAATCGTGTCTGTATATTGAAAACATTATATATATGTCGTAATAAAAACTTTAAACGCAAAACTCACAGTCCCGACACCAATACTTCACATTGCACGACCCACGCCCCCCCCTGTAGACTCAGAGTCGGAGGCAGTAGCAAGCCTGTTAAGTAACGTTCGTCACACACACACACACACGAAGAGGTCACGGAGAGGTCACGGAGAGGTCACGGAGAGGTCACGGAGAGGTCACGATTGCCCCCCGCCCCGTAACAGGCGGGAGGTGTCAGGAGTGGACACGACGCGCTCGAGTCGAGCGACTTCCCATCGTCGGTGGCCACGTCCACTCCGTCGTTTTCATCATCATCATCACCGCCGCCGCCGTTCCCATCAACCACCCCAGCCCTCTTCCTCGCGTTCGACCACATCACCATCATCACCATCATCCACATCGCCATCGCCATCCTCATAATCCACATCACCATCACCATCCTCATCACCATCATCCACATCACCATCACTATCCACATCGCCAATGGCGGTTTCCTCAACCTCATTCCCTCCCTCATTCCCAACCTCATTCCCAACCTCATCCCCTCCCTCATTCCCTCCCTCATTCCCAACCTCATTCCCAACCTCATTCCCAACCTCATCCCCAACCTCATCCCCTCCCTCATCCCCTCCCTCATTCCCAACCTCATTCCCTCCCTCATTCCCTCCCTCATTCCCTCCCTCATTCCCTCCCTCATTCCCAACCTCATTCCCAACCTCATTCCCAACCTCATTCCCAACCTCATCCCCTCCCTCATTCCCTCCCTCATTCCCTCCCTCATTCCCTCCCTCATTCCCTCCCTCATTCCCTCCCTCATTCCCAACCTCATTCCCAACCTCATCCCCTCCCTCATTCCCTCCCTCATTCCCTCCCTCATTCCCAACCTCATTCCCAACCTCATCCCCTCCCTCATTCCCTCCCTCATTCCCTCCCTCATTCCCAACCTCATTCCCAACCTCATCACCTCCCTCATTCCCTCCCTCATTCCCAACCTCATTCCCCTCCTCATCCCCTCCGTCATCCCCAAACTCATTCCCAACCTCATTCCCAACCTCATCCCCTCCCTCATTCCCTCCCTCATTCCCTCCCTCATTCCCAACCTCATTCCCCTCCTCATCCCCTCCGTCATCCCCAAACTCATTCCCAACCGCATCCCCTCTCTGACCCCCTCCCCCACCCGCGACCCTGCGCGCGACCTGCCCCACCAGCTCGTCGGCCTGCGTGGCGCGGCCCTCCAGGTCGCCCACGTGCCCGGCCAGCACGCCCACGTGCCCCTCCAAGTCGCCCACATCCCCCGCCAGCTCGTCGGCCTGCGTGACGTGCCCCTCCAAGTCGCCCACGCGGCCCGCCAGGTCACCCACGTGCCCCGCCAACACGCCCACGCGCACCGTCAGCTCGTCGACGAACCTCTCGGCGGCGGCCGCGTCCCCCCGCAGCGCCTCCAGCCGGTGGGCCGCGCCCGAGGCCCCCGCGGCGGCCCGCAGCAGCGCGGCGCGCCCGGCCGCCAGCGCGCCCAGCCGCTCGGCGGCGGCGCCCTGCGAGGCCCGCAGCGCCAGCACGTCGGCGGCCAGCGAGTCGGAGCGCCGCTCGGCCCCGCTCGCCCGCCAGGCGCAGCTCCCCCAGGGACTCGACGTTGGAGGCGATGGCGGCGCCCAGGCGGCGCGCCGTCTCGGCGTCGAGCGCGTCGGCGCGCTCCCCCAGCGAGGAGAGGCGCTGGCGCAGGCCGCTCACCTCCTCCTGCAGGCCTGCGGCGGGCGGGGCAAGCGGGCAAGCGTGTGACGAGGTTGACAAGCGATGTGTGGCGGGGTTAGCGAGGTTAACAAGCGATGTGTGGGTTAGTAGGCAAGTGTGTGACGAGGTTAACAAGCGATGTGTGGGTTAGTAGGCAAGTGTGTAACGAGGTTAACAAGCGATGTGTGGCGGGGTTAGCGAGGTTAACAAGCGATGTGTGGGTTAGTAGGCAAGTGTGTGACGAGGTTAACAAGCGATGTGTGGGTTAGTAGGCAAGTGTGTAACGAGGTTAACAAGCGATGTGTGGCGGGGTTAGCGAGGTTAACAAGCGATGTGTGGGTTAGTAGGCAAGTGTGTAACGAGGTTAACAAGCGATGTGTGGCGGGGTTAGCGAGGTTAACAAGCGATGTGTGGGTTAGTAGGCAAGTGTGTAACGAGGTTAACAAGCGATGTGTGGCGGGGTTAGAGGGCAAGCGTGCCGGATAGATTTTATTTCAGAAGCGACCTGGCCACAAATGAGAGCTCGACGAAGTGGGTTATCATCATCATCATCACCACGTGGAAATGTAGAGCAGCCAAATACTCTCACCGCGTGACGTTGATGATTCTAAATGTTGAGGGGAAAACCGGAGGACCCGGGGAAAACATCCACAGAACCACGGGCAGAGAGAGAGACACGCAAACTCCAAATACACAGGCATCAGGGTCTGAATGGAACCCACGACTTCCTGTAGACCAAGTGAGGCAGTTAACATCTCTCCTCTCTCTCTCTCTCTACCTGTGATGCGTCGCATGTCGGTCTTGATCGCCGTGAGCTGCTTGGAGAGTTCTCGCGCCACTCGCAACGCCTCCTGTCCCAGGTCGCTCGCCGCTCCCGGTCGCTGCCCGTTCCTCGCTGGGTGCTCCCCCTCCTCCTCCACCTCTCCCTTCACCCCCTTTCTTTCTCGATCATCCCCCTCCTCCTCAATCCCTGGGCCACCTCGTCTCCCAGTACCCGCATCGCCGGCATCAATGGAATCTCCGACGCCTTCTAAAGCTGTCACCTGCACAGAGAGAGAGAGAGAAGGGGGAGTAAATGATGATGATGTTAACACGCGGTGAGCAGGAGCAGGGCCCTTCGCGACCAATATCATCCATAAGAGGATTTATTGGTTAGATCGCGTAAATAGAAATGTGTCGTTAAACCCACCACCACCCAACACAGCCAATTAGTCAGGTTTGTCACGTAAACAGAACATGCAAATTTGCTGCACTAGTTACGAGTGTGCTGCACTAGTTACTAGTGTGCTGCACTAGTTACTAGTGTGCTGCACTAGTTACTAGTGTGCTGCACTAGTTACTAGTGTGCTGCACTAGTTACTAGTGTGCTGCACTAGTTACTAGTGTGCTGCACTAGTTACTAGTGTGCTGCACTAGTCACGTGATCATCCATTATAATTTACATGACGACATTCACCTCCCCTCTGCACTTCGTGCACGGCGATGACGTCACCTTTACTCTGTCTAAGACCGACGATCCTGGTTGTAACAACAGCCAAACGTCAAATTCAAACTGTAAATGCCGTGGGTTTACTATGCATCACATCGGTGTGCTGTATACACTTACACGACTTAACCCAAAACAACCTTTATTATAAATTGTGACGTTCCCACCTCCGATGAGCACCGTTGACTATGTACGTTGCGAAAGAAGCTTAGGATACAAAGAAATCGATGTTTCTAACTGACAACCATTCCCTAATCCACAAATTCCTCTTTTTGTTGGTGTAATTCCAAGCATGCAGCTTTCCCACATACATACATGGTGCTGGGAGTAGAGCAAACCCTTCATATTTGCGTGGGGAGTATACGTTCTTGAACAATGTCGCAAATTTTAAATCCGCGAACATTTATACTCAAAGCTCATGGGGATTGTTCTCCGGGTCCTCCGGTTTTTCCCTCCACATGTCGACGAATCGACACGCGCTCAGAGTGCTGCTGCTGCTGCTGCTGTAAATGTCCCCACGACGACGACGACGAGCCGCCTCGTTGAGCGTTGTTGTCATTTGTGACCGTCCGGTCTCCGCTGACAAACAGCTGCTTAGCCTCCGTGGGGCATTGCCTGGTAAAATAAACACTTAGTTTCGTTTTCTAGTCCAGCCACGGGAATCTCACTCGCCGCACGGCCACATCCCGGTAACCGCGCGACATTTAGGCCGTGTGGTCAGAACCGACGGACCGACGTTTGCCCAAACTGTGCTGTTTCCGATGATGATGATGTTGAATCTGACGATGAGGGGAAAAGGGAGATAGACGTTGGGATGGACCTGCTTTTGTTGGTCTCGAATCACAGCCTGAAGGCTTTCGATCCGGGCCCTCAGCTCCTCCAAGTCCCGCACGCCAGGCCCCCGCGTCTCCAGCTCCGAGAGTTGCCCGATCTGAACGCCCAGCCACCTGGGAGGAACACAGGCACACAAAGACGACGACGACCCTCCTCCTCCACGCGCTGTTGGGGGAAGTGTGGTGAGCGAGCACCCTATGAAGGCCGGCACGGCACACGATGGGGCTGGTGTCAGCAACAGCGTGCCAGGCCGTCTTTGTTTCCCCAGTGCTGATGTCTACATTCTGTAGCAGGTGCTCATAAAAGGCTGAGTTGACCTGGGGGAGGCCCAGGACCGGTTAAAAAATGTCGTTCAGTGGGTCTGGGTGTCAAATTTTGACTTACAACTTTCGTGACTGCAGGAATTCATAGTCTTTGGTTATTTCGGTAAAGTCACGTGGACAGAAAATATAAATACAATTTTTTAATAAGGGGTCTTCATCATTTTTCTTTTATTTTCTATCTCCGTGACTTTACCGAAGGAACCAAAGGGTTTGGGTGTCGGTCACAGTTGGGCCTGGTTAATACTAAAAAACACAACAAAACGCTGGTCAATAGTAACACTGCCTGGCCTTAAAGTAAAAACGATATACAACAGACGTTTTGGGCAATGGCCCTTCTTCTTGTGCTGCAGAAGGATCATCGCCTGAAACGTCGCCTATTATCCTTGAACAGTATTTATATGATAGGCACACCAGAAATGAGTGCCATGCCAGCGCAGCTGCCCCAGGCGGTCGTGGTGGTGGTGGTTTAAGGTGAGGAATGCGGCACGGACCTTCGGTCCGCACTTGCCTCGAGGGTTACCTCTAGGGCAGCGGTTCTTAAACCTTCAGTGCAGCCTTTGCCACTGCTAAAGGAGGTCTCATGGTGTTAACTGCCGGGTTGGTTTGAAGGCTTCTGGGGACCCAGGCAGCGCGGGTTGCTCCGGAACTCGCAACCCCCCCCCCCCCTCATGGACGGCCCTGTGCACTGCCATCCCATATATATACACAGGGTGCTTCAAAGAAATGTGAACACTTTATAGAACTATGGTTTTGAATGGAAGATGATGCCATGATAACAAATGTATGTGAATAGCTTCAACAAGTCAAAGGGTCTCCACTCGCTCGCCATCATTGTCAACGCGTGCCTGGGATCTTCTCCAGGTGCCCAGAGGCACATTTCTCGTGGTCTCGTTGCAAATTCTCAGAAGCGTTCACTTTTTCTAAGCACCCTGTATGCAGTACCCACACTTCTTTCGCGCCGTACGTCGCCGACCGTGCTACTGAATCTCACGCTGCACAGCGCACCGAGCGACGGGAAAGGCACGAAGGGGCTCCCACATGTTGACAACTTCAATAAAAACCCCCCGCACCTCTCCCGCATGCGTGCGGTGCTCGCTGACGCAGCGGCGAGTGAATGCAAGCTCAGGGTTCTAGGTGGTGGGGGTCAGGGGGGGGTAGAAAGGGGTCGGAGGAGGAAGTGCGTGATTTTATTTGTATCTGCGAGGAATGTGTCTTCTGTGAGTGCGGGGAATTCCCCACGTCGGGGTCACGCACGCTCCGCGTTCCACTGGTCGCGTGCGTGACCCCCCCTCTCTCTCGTACACGAGCCTCCGATTCGCACTGGTGGCGACGCGGGAAAGGAATGCAACGAGCCGCACGGACAGCCGGGAGACAGAGACAGACGTCGTTATCATTGCCTGTCACTGAAAGCACCCCGCAATGCAAAGACAAAGGTCCCCCCTATAGCATTCAAAGACTGTTGGGGCAAGTGCTGCTAGCGAGCACCTATGAAGGCCGGGGTGGGTGGCCAGCACCACGCCCGGCCGCCTTTGTCTCCCCAGTGGCGATGCTTAGACGCCGCACCAGGTAATCATTTGAGGCTGAGTCGACAAACGGGAGCTGTGGGACCGATTCAGATAATCGTCGCCGGTGATTGGCCGTGAGCGGGGGTCGCCGGGTTCGTAGCGCGATGTCTCTCTCCACTGGTGATGTTTACACACCGCGCCCGGCCGCCTTTGTCTCTCCACTGGTGATGTTTACACACCGCGCCAGGCTCTCACGAGTGCTCGTTCACGGCAATTGATCCTGCACTCTGTTAAGGCTACACGGGGGACCTTTGTCTTTGTTGTGCATCGTCATCGCTCGAGTTGGCGTTAGCTGACGAGGCGCTTTTGTTGACGTCCCTCTGACGTTCCGATTGGGGGTTCGGACACGTGGCCCAAGATTCATCTCACCAAAACAGTGGCTGACTATAAAAACTAGAAGACTCAATGAGGGCATTCCATTTGATTCAACGGCAACAACAAACGTAACGCATCCGTCAAAAAACGCCCGACCTTGATAGGGGAAAAAATATACATGGTGGCCCACAAAGCTATTGAATTAATTTTAACGATGGCATGAAAAAATAGATGTTCTTTAAGTTAAAAGTCACTATTGTATCGACTCTATTATCATTATTCTCCCCCAAGCTACGCGGTCATCTATCCTCGTCCATTCACGTTTGATCACCAGTCACCCGGCATCTCTGCACCACGTGACTTTAATTCCTTAACACCGGATTGTGTCGGTGCACCATCTTCAGTGTGTCTCGCGTGACGCGCTTCGCTTTTCCTTCCGATTTATATTCGCCGCACTGCTGTACTCGACGATTTTAACACGTAGGCTTTCGCGACCAATATTATCCATCATAGAAACAGGAGGATGTGTCCACAACTCTGCCTCTCCTCCTGATGACGCCGGTTGTAATTACAAGCCGAACGTCACGGTACCCGAATTGTAAATGTGGTAGTGGGTTTACTCTCCAACGCACCGAATTTGTGCTGCACTAGCGACGAATCGCCACGTTTGTTTACGCGACAAAGCTTGCTGTGTCGGGTGGCGGTAGGTTTAACGACACATATCTAACCCAAAAACATCTATTATGGATTCATTTGCATTGCTTTTGTAATGTCGTTGACCCAGTTCACTCTTGCCAATGCCACGCTACCCTGGACTCTTGAGTTGGTTAACGAATAAAAACCACAACGTGAAACACTTGATGGCCATTATACCCGGGGCGTTGTGCTCCCCCGCTCGCCCTCCGTTGCCGGGAACGCTCCGTGCGCAATTCGCCGGTCGACGAATCCCCGGCGCCACGACTGCACCGCAGCGTGGACATCGGACGTGAGCCGCCTCGCGTCGCCTGCAACCCGGCCATCGAGCGGCGCGCACGCGGCTACAGAGTTCCGTGTCACTCAAATGGTGACCCCCCCCCCATCCCCCCTCCAGTAGAACCAGTTCCGCAGTCATGTTCTGCCTAAAACCACCTGAGGTCTATGCTACAAATATGACAATGCACCAGGAAGAGAGTGGATATGCAAAGTATCGCCTAGAAACAGCTGCCACGGAAAGGAGTCTGCGAACTCATCCCGTCCCCGTGAGCACCGAGGTCACGGCTGATGCAGGCCTCAGAGCGCTTGGGACTGCGGCGAGCCGAGATCTCGGTCGTTCCAAGGGAGCGCTTCGACAATAACATCGAGCAAACCCGGTGGCTACGAGATGTTATCTGCCTCGCCTGGTATACAGGAGGTCGTGGGTTCAATCCCGACCTTGACGCCTGCTGCTGTATGTTTGGAGTTTGCGTGGGTTTCTCCCTGTGGTCGCGTGGATTTTTCTCCGGGTCCACCGAGTTTTTCCCTCCACATTTAGAATCAACATCACGCGTTTAGAGTATTTGACTGACATAAATGTCCACGTGATAAGCCACTTCGCCAAGCTATCATTTGTGGCCAGGTCGCTTCTGAACAAGAGCTCTATAGCGAGTTCAGTGGGCCTTACCTGGTCAATTAAGTTTCACAGTTTAGTTGATTGGTTTTTAGCACGCCTGTCCATCTCTTGCCCTCCCATCTCCCGTCTTCTTCTTGTCGTATGGCCGCTGATGTGGATGCAGAGCAACGACTACGATTTCACATCCAGGTGGTCAGGCCCAGACAACCGCGTCAGGAATAGCGGAATAGAAGTGTATCATCATCATCGTCGTCGCTGTTACGTTATATGGGAGACGATTCCATTCCCAAATCGGTGAACGTAGACACGAGATGGTGCGTTCACGCCAAATCGGCAATGATTGCCTCTTGCCCACACACGCAAAACAAAGAACCCCCGTGTAGCCTGGACAGACTGTAGGGGCAAGTGCTGTTCGCGAGCATTTATGAAGGTTGGCAAAGCACACGAGGGGGTGGGTGGCGAGCACCACGCCCGGCCGCCTTTGTCTCCCCAGTGGCGATGTTTACACACCGCCGAGTCGCCCTAGGGGAGACCCAGGACCGGTTCAGATTATCGTCGCTGGTGTTGACCGTGAGTAGGAATCGAACCCGGGCTACCGGGTTCGTAGCGATGGTTCGCAACTCCGATAATCCCGGTTCTGGTGCTGCAGCGCTGAACCACGTGTGCACCATGAACTCGGCCAAAGGTCATCCCGTGACGGGGCGAAGAACCGAGATGAGGTCACGGCGCCGACTCTATCGCACCGCTCAGCGCGCAGCTCAAGCAAGTCGTTCGTCGTCGACCGCTCAGACACCGCGTCATAACGACGGCGTGCGTTCCGCGTTGTAGCGAAAACGCGTCGTGTGAACACCGCGCGTTGTAGCGAGGACTCGCCCCGCTCTCGGGCCCTGCAAGCTCTTTGTGAACGCGCATGAAGGCGGCTGTAGAACAAGAGGGTCTATCGGCTGCAGGGTTCACGAGCTCCGGGTGCTGGCCACAGGACCGCGGCGTGCGGCTGTCCCGCGGAGCACTTTCATGGCCTGTCCAGGTCAGGGGTCGGCAACCAGAATCACAAGGAGAGAGATTTGTGTCGAATTCGCCGGGAAGCTCGATATCTCAAGAGCAGCGATGCTCCCCCCGAGCCGCTCTGATATTCGCTGTCACTTTGCGACTCGCAGATGGCAGTGAAGGGGCGGTCACCGAGATGCTCGCTCCGTGAAGAGAATCGTTGATCGGCGACGATTCGGGCAATGCCCCTTTCTTCATGGCACGTTAAACAACAAAGTGTTCGTGCCATGAAGAAGAGCCGTTGCTGAACACGCATTGTTGAAAATCAAACCGTACACCGAACATTTGCGATGTCATGGCCCAGTGAGATCTCGCGTATCATCACCGCTCAGCGCCCCGTGCACACAAACGCACGGCGCCTTTGTCAATCCACTGCTAGATTGGAGCCATCCTCAGGCAAGCCGCAGCGTGCACGGGTTGTGGCAATTGTTTGACCATGTTTACAAAGCAAGCACCGTAGGAGGTCAGTCTGAGTTGCTGAGAGCGATGAGTTGGGGGGGGGGGCAGGCATTGTCGTGGGGACATAGAGGTACAGTACAACAATGCCTTAACAAGGGGGTAAAAGATGTATGTATGCTGAACTTCCTTCGCACCGTACATAGACAACCGAGATAATCGGACGTGCGGGGGAATGACAACTAAAGAAATTCGTTTTCAATTTAAATGATTCATAAATGTATAGCACCAGTGGTTTCTTAGTATCTTAAAAAAGAGCGTTCCAGACGGTCACGAAAGCGCATTTATATATATAATAGGCGACGTTTCAGACAATGACCCTTCACCACAGCAGCACGTAGAGAGAGCCGCGGACATCGCGGACAGAGCACGAGAGGCGAGTTGACATCAAAAGGGGTCCTGGTGCCTCCCCCTCTGGGGACCGCAATGTCCAGGGCGGTGAAGCGTGCTGGAGAGAAGCACGACCACGCGTGAGCGTTGTGGCGTTGGGGGGGTAATGTGTGGAACGCACTCGCGTCCCACGAATGTGGTGGCCGCGCGGGGCCACGCAATGCCACGCGTGCCACACCGTGTGTCACCTAGAGAACACACCGTGTGGCACCTACAGAGAACGCACCGTGTGTCGACGCGTGAACACACGGTCACAAGGCGCAGAGAGAGAGGGGGAGGGAGAGGGGGTGGCCCACGCACCCAGCCAAGATCAGACTCGCGACGAGGCTCGTGACGGCCAGGGCCACCCTCCGATGGGACGCCTGGACCCCCAGTGTGCCCCCCACGGTGCCCCCCGCGGTGCCCCCCCGACCGAAGGAGTCTGCCGCTGTTGTTCCCCTCCTCCGCTGCCGCAAATCGTCAGACGCAGCCATCGCCCGCTCCGCGTGCGTGGTGGTGGGTGGGTGGTGGGTGGGCGTCTTCACGGAGCTTGTACTGCTACTGGATCCTGTCTTGTCGCCCTGGCTGCTACATCAGCGCGCCTGGTGGCTGCCCAGATGCGGCCTCGATTATAATCGGAAGCGGCAGCAGCAACAATAAAGTGGAAGCGATGTTTTTGTTCCGACAAAAATTTCACTCAAGCGATCCGAGGAACGACTTTTGCAACTTTGGGGGCTGTACCATGTTACTGTTAAGCAGTGCTGAAGGGGTCGGCTGGAGTTTGGATGATCGAATCACTTCACAGCGTAGCTGTTGTCGATACCCTGTTGTTTAAGCCATACAAAGGAATATTCCGTGGGGTCTATTTCATACGTACACTTTAACTGCGGCGTAAATGTGATGATAAATGCGTTGTTATTATTCGTGTAAAACTTTCGTTTGTAAAAAAAAATGTTAACCCACCCCACCCCGACCCCACAGTTGGTCTCGTCCACAGCGTTGTCACGAGCGCGTGGCGGTGACGTGGCGCAGGGGATTCCTCCGCCCGAGGTGAAGGCGCAGCCCCTGCAACGGCCCCGCTCCTCCTCGCCCCCTGCCGGCTGCGTCACCAAGAGCCTCGAGTGAGGCTTTCTCTCTCTCTCAATATCGAT
>NC_136133.1:638866-682513 GCF_965212315.1 Lampetra planeri
GAGGACCCGTTTGGACGATGGCCTCGTGGCGGCGTCATCGCCTTGTCCGTCGGCGCGACACCGAGAGGGTCGCGGTGGCGCACAAGCGCGATCGTCGTAAGACAAACTCCGCATAGTCACCAATGACACTTTGCGTGGCCTACAAAGGCACCGTGCGTAGCCAACCGCGCTAATCGGAGGTGCAATGAGTTTGTCAATCTCGATGATGGTTTAAAAGTGCATCATAGCTCCAGTGGCTTCCTCATATGGAAAGGAAGAGCGTTCCAGACGGCCACAGAAGCCCATCTGAAAGTGCGCGAAGTGGTGACCACCGCCGTCTTTGTTTGATGGCTTAGCAGCCAAAAGCCGCTGCTGCTGCTGCTGCTGCGATGATGACCGGAGTTTGCGTGATGGTGGTTTATGCTCCTTTAAGAGATCAGCAAGGCATTTTGCTTCATTTGTGTTCATGATAGGCGACGTTTCGGGCAATGAACCTTCCCCATAGCACATGTATAGAGTGGATAGAGGAGAGTGGACGATATGAGCTGGAGACTGCATCTGTGCACACCGTGGGGGTTGATGAGAGAGACGTTACTTTCGTAATGTTTTCTGACGGGCAGGTTTTTAAATTGGCGTATGAATAGATAATAGATTTTTGGGTGAGTTCGCCGAGCAAGTAAAATGTTGTCTCGTACTACCCCTCCGCCACCCGACGCAGCCACGTAACAAAGTTGCCGCGTGACGAACACACGAGGCCACGTGGTTGCTGCTTCACCACCACACAGCTGCGTTGGACCTGCAATCGACGACTTTTCAAAGTTGGCCTACGTGCTGAATTTGTCAGGTGCACAGTGGCGCTCACAGTAATAAGTAGCTACTGAGTGACAGACAACCCATTCAACAAGCAAACACAAGTCAAGCTACCACCTGAACTCGTTCGCTTTGAAAGTACAGCTCGTAAAGTCTCCATAAAAGTGAAACACCGAGAGGGCGGGTGAGTGGCTGGAGGAGGTCATTTGAGGCCACGTCCACACACACACAGAAGTACCTCACACACACACACAACCACGTCACACAGCCACGTCACACACACACAACCACGTCACACACACACACAGAATCACGTCACACACACATACAGCCACGTCACACACACACAACCACGTCACACACACACACAGAATCACGTCACACACACATACAGCCACGTCACACACACACACAACCGCGTCACACACACACACAGAATCACGTCACACACACACACAACCGCGTCACACACACAACCGCATCACACACACACAGAAGCACGTCACACACAACTACGTCACACACACACACCTCGTCACACACACAGAATCACGTCACACACAACCACGCCACACACACACAACCACGTTACACGAACGTCACACACACGTCACACACACACACACACCACGTCACACACAACCACGTCACACATACACACAACCACGTCACACACACAACCACACGTCACACACACACACAACCACGTCACACGAACGTCACACACACGTCACACACACACACAACCACGTCACACACAACTACGTCACACACACAACCACGTCACACACACAACCACGTCACACACACAACCACGTCACACGAACGTCACACACACACACCACTACGTCACACACAACCACGTCACACACACACACACACACAACCACGTCACACACACACAACCACGTCACACACACACAACCACGCCGACCCAGATTGCCGAGGTGTTTGCATGTCCCCCAGGGTGCATGGCCGTCCACATCGACAGCTTCACGTGGACGCTTAACGCACCCCCGAAAGAAGTCCAACGTGCATGCACGCATACAGTGCAGCGAGTTCCACTGTGACAGCCCTGAGAAGCCATTCAAGACCATCACGTTACCATACATAGCAGGTGAAACTAAAAATATTTCCAAAATCTTAAACAACCACAAGATCCAGGTCCGATTCAATACAGTACACAAAATCCGTGATCTAATCCCATCTGTGACGGAGGTCATTCCTGACATGCAATACCATGGAGTCTACAAACGGAGTTGTACCTGCGGTGGCTGTTACATTGGGGAAACAAAACGACATGTCTCGGACCGTGTTCGCGAACACAAGGCAGATCTGAAACACGGCAGAACCAATACCTCTGCCGTAGCTGACCACTGCTATAACGCAAACCTTCGGGCAACTATCAAAGTTTTGTTCATGAAGCCATCCAGATATATAAACATAGACATAACTTCAACCGAAAAGATGGATACAAATTGAGCAATCATTGGAAGGATGTTATCAACCAGGTAAAGCCTTACCTGCTTGTGGTTGTTCCCATCCTACCTGCCGTCTACTAGCACCCTTTTCCTAGTTACTTTCCCCCCGTGTCCCACTCAGCTTCCAACTTCTAGCCCAGCCCACTCCCCCCCCCCCCCCAGCCTCACTTCCTCTCCCCCTAGCGCTCACCCAGCCCCCCTTTCCCCTGCCCCCCCCCCCTCTCTCCCACTTCTAGCCCCGCCCACTTCCCCCCTCCCCCCAGCCTCACTTCCTCTCCCCCTAGCGCTCACCCAGCCCCCCTTTCCCCTGCCCCCCCCCTCTCTCCCACTTCTAGCCCAGCCCACTCCCCCCCCCCCAGCCTCACTTCCTCTCCCCCTAGCGCTCACCCAGCCCCCCTTTCCCCTGCCCCCCCCTCTCTCCCACTTCTAGCCCCGCCCACTTCCCCCTCCCCCCAGCCTCACTTCCTCTCCCCCTAGCGCTCACCCAGCCCCCCTTTCCCCTGCCCCCCCCCTCTCTCCCACTTCTAGCCCCGCCCACTTCCCCCTCCCCCCAGCCTCACTTCCTCTCCCCCTAGCGCTCACCCAGCCCCCCTTTCCCCTGCCCCCCCCTCTCTCCCACTTCTAGCCCCGCCCACTTCCCCCTCCCCCCAGCCTCACTTCCTCTCCCCCTAGCGCTCACCCAGCCCCCCTTTCCCCTGCCCCCCCTCTCCCACTTCTAGCCCCGCCCACTTCCCCCTCCCCCCAGCCTCACTTCCTCTCCCCCTAGCGCTCACCCAGCCCCCCTTTCCCCTGCCCCCCCCCCTCTCTCCCACTTCTAGCCCCGCCCACTTCCCCCTCCCCCCCAGCCTCACTTCCTCTCCCCCTAGCGCTCACCCAGCCCCCCTTTCCCCTGCCCCCCCCCCCCTCTCTCCCACTTCTAGCCCCGCCCACTTCCCCCTCCCCCCAGCCTCACTTCCTCTCCCCCTAGCGCTCACGCAGGCCCCCCCCCCCTACCCCACACCACCTGCCACTCTCTCTCCCCCCTTTCTTACCTATAAAACCTCTTGCCACGGCAGCTCTCTCGCCTATTTCAGCATTTTCTTGCTGTGGTTGTCCCACCTGATGAGGATCGCTTGTGTTGCGATCGAAACGTCGTGATTGGTTTTATTTTATTTTATTTCTACCCACGTGACTTTACCGAAAGATCCAAAGAGTATGGATTCCTGCAGTCACGAAAGCTTCAAATCAGGATCGTGTCTTGTCTTCAGCCATCCTCGATCCGAGGATTGGCCGCACCACGGGCAACCCTTCGCCACTGACTTCTGTCCTCTGCTATCCTCATTTGTCTGTTCCAGCGTGAGTGAGTCTCGTCCATGCTTTGATGTTGTCCATCCACCGTGAGCCTTGTGGTCTTGCTCGCGCACGTGAAGCGAGTATTGTGCCTTGCATTGTCTGCTTTTACAAACAAGTTCCATATATATTTTACTCATGGCATGACCATATGGACGTTGCATTTCACAAATGCAATGTGAATTGAATTCGGGATGTCTCTCATCTCGCCTCACTCATTCTCTTTCCACGTATGTGCACATCCCGTTATAACGCGGAACGCGCATCCCGTTACAACGCGGTTTCTGCACAGGTCGACGACGAACTACTTTCTTGAGCTGCGCGGCTCGGCGGTACAGTGATAGAGCACGCGGAACGGCGTACCCGCAGTGACCTATCCCGCGACGATCTCACTGTGTGTGTGCGTGCGTAGTAGTTCGCACGTCGTATCTCGCTACACCTCGTCGTTACAGTATTCACGGGAAAATAGTTTTCGCTGAACGCGGCGGCGCTTTTCAGGAACGCATCCAGTCCCGCGTTCAGCGAGGACTTGCCGGACTGCTTTGTGGGAGCGCCATCAGGCGGACAGCCAGATGTAGTTGTTTAGATTCGAATCAAGAGGCGGGAATGCCGTGGCGGGGGCACGCGGTTGATAAAAGCGTGGCGGTGTCACCTCGGAGCAGGTGTCCGACGATCGAGGAGGGAGGCACGCGAAGGATGTGCGACCCCACGCATTCCCTGCGCTTCGCGGCGCACGAGCACCCCGCAGCGATGTACCCAGGTACGTGGTGCATCGAAGATGAGACGTCCCCATCGTGTAGCCTTGACAGCCTCCTGGGGCAAGTGCTGCTGCTAGCGAGCCGCACCCGTGCAGGCCGGCACGGCACACGACGGGGTGGGTGGCCAGCACCGCGCCCGGCCGCCTTTGTCTCCCCAGTGGCGATGCTGAGACGCCGCACCAGGTAATCATTTGAGGCTGAGTCGACAAAGGGGAGCCCCGGGACCGATTCAGATCATCGTCACCGGTGATTGGCCGTGAGTGAGATTCGAACTCAGGAAAACGTAGCTCTTCAGGAAAACCTAATTCTTCAGGATAACCTAATTCTTCAGGAAAAGCTAATTCGTCAGGAAAACTGAATTTTTCAGGAAAACTTCATTCTTCAGGAAAACCTAATTCTTCAGGAAAACCTAATTCTTCAGAAAACATAGTTCTTCAGGAAAGCTTAATTCTTCAGGGAAGCGTAATTCTCCAGGAACGTAATTCTTCAGGAAAACTTATTTTTTCAGGAAATCTTAATTCTTCAGGAAACGGGACATTTGTTCAGGGCCTTGATAGCTTCAGAGAGGGCCCACGTAAATAAAAGCGTTATTATTTTGTCGTTATACAGCATTAAAGACATGTAGAGGTGTGTGTTCATAGTATCGTGTTAATATTGAACAACATCCATAATGCAGGTTTGTTTGGGTTAGATCGCGTAAAAATGTCAACGTGTCGTTAAACCCGCCACCACCCAACACAGCCAACTAGTAAGCCTTTCCCTGTACACCTTGGGGTGCGACAGGGATGTCCTCTGGCTCCCACATTATGTAACATCTAACACACACACCCCCACACACACACAAACCCACACACCCCCACACACCCCCACACACCCACACACACCCCCACAACAACAACAACTGCCATTCGCCACTAAGTGGCGGTGACGTCACCACGACGCTTGTGCCAGGCCATGTGCACCCTGAGGCCACGTGAAGTGTCGAACGCCCGCTGACAGGAGGTCACGGGGCAGACCCAGGTGCCACGGGTCGACTGACCGAGATGACCGAGATGACTGGCTGATGCACCACCTGTGCCCCCTACTGTGCCAACTTGCTGTGCTTTAGCAACCCGGCGCTCCGCTCGTTGTTGTGAGCGTCGCTCCTCCGCCCTCCGTTGTTGTTGGAGGGCGACTGCCTCCAACTGCCCAGTAGCGTCCTTGACGAGCCTCCTCCACTGAGGCCGATCTTGACACCGCTGGTACCAGTCATCGGCAAGTCCACTCAGCTCCACGTCCTCCTGTACCACATCACTCCATCTCTTCTCTAGCCCGTGCCGCGCTCGTTTAGCCCCCTCGATCCGGCCGAACAAAAGCTGTTTAGGCATGCGGTGGCTGGGCATGCGGGCTACATGACCCAGCCAACGCAGCCTTGCCTGCCGGAGGAGCTCACACCCCCACACACACACCCACACACAACCACACACACACCCACACACCCCCACACACAAACCCACACACCCCCACACACACACCCACACACCCCCACACACAAACCCACACACCCCCACACACACCCACACACACACACACCCACACACACACCCACACACAACCACACACACCCACACGGGGTCGCGTCGACTGACGCACGCGGATCGCGCGTTCCGCACAGGCCACGTGGACGCGCCATGGAGCGTGCAAGACTTCGACATGACCGCGCCGCCGCTGCTATCACCACTACCACCACCACCACTATCACCACCACTACCAACGCAGCAGCAACAACAACAACATCATCAGCAACAACAACATCAGCTGCCGGTCCACGCTGCGTCGTCCCCGCTGCTGCTCCTCGCCCCCGCGGGCGCGTGCCCCACGTGGCGCGCGCTGCCGCCCGCGCGCTGGGACCGCGGCCACGTGTTCGAGTGGGTGGCGTGGCACGTGGAGGGCGCGCGCGCCGACGCGTCGCGCATCCCCGCAGAGGCGCTCGACGTGGACGGCCCCGCGCTGCTCGCCATGAGCCGACGGCGGATGGAGGAGGCCGCCGGCTCGGAGCAGCTGGGCGCGCGCATGCACGCGCACCTCGCCGAGATGGCGCGCGCGTACGCGTGCCAAGAGGACCGCGACCCGAGCGGTGTGTGTGGCCACCCCCTACAACCCCTACAACCCCTACCCACAACAACAATGCGTGTGTGTGTGTTCGATGCGTGTGTGTGTGTTCGATGCGTGTGTTCAATGCGTGTGTGTTCGACGCGTGAGTGTGTGTTCAATGCGTGCGTGTGTGTTCGATGCGTGTGTGTGTGTTCAATGCGTGTGTGTTTAATGCGGTGTGTGTGTGTTCGATGCGTGTGTGTGTTTGTGTTCAATGCGTGTGTGTGTGTTCAATGCGTGTGGGTGTGTTCGATGCGTGTGTGTGTGTGTTCAATGCGTGTATGTGTGTGTTCAATGCGTGTGTGTGTGTGTTCGATGCGTGTGTGTGTGTGTTCGATGCGTGTGTGTGTTTGTGTTCAATGCGTGTATGTGTGTTCAATGCGTGTGGGGGTGTTGGATGCGTTTGTGCGTGTGTGTTCAATGCGTGTGTGTGTGTTCGATGCGTGTGTGTGTTCAATGCGTGTGTGTGTGTGTTCGATGCGTGTGTGTGTGTGTTCGATGCGTGTGTGTGTGTGTGTGTTCGATGCGTGTGTGTGTGTGTTCGATGCGTGTGTGTGTGTTCGATGCGTGTGTGTGTGGTGTGTTCGATGCATGTGTGTTTGTTCGATGCGGTGTGTGTGTGTGTGTTCGATGCGTGTGTGTGTGTGTTCGATGCGTGTGTGTGTGTTCGATGCGTGTGTGTGTGTGTGTTCGATGCGTGTGTGTGTGTGTGTTCGATGCGTGTGTGTGTGTGTTCGATGCGTGTGTGTGTGTGTGTTCGATGCGTGTGTGTGTGTGTGTTCGATGGGTGTGTGTGTGTTCGATGCGTGTGTGTGTGTGTTCGATGCGTGTGTGTGTTCGATGCGTGTGTGTGTGTGTTCGATGCGTGTGTGTGTGTTCGATGCGTGTGTGTGTGTGTGTTCGATGCGTGTGTGTGTGTTCGATGCGTGTGTGTGTGTTTGTTCGATGCGTGTGTGTGTGTGTGTTCGATGCGTGTGTGTGTGTGTGTGTTCGATGCGTGTGTGTGTGTGTTCGATGCGTGCGTGTGTGTGTGTTCGATGTGCGAATCTTGAGCAGAGCGCCACCCAGCGACACCCCCAGAGGCTGAGCCCCCAGGGGCAGCCCCCGCGCAGGCAGAAGGCGTCAAGGCAGAAGCCGCGGACGTGCACTGCGCACAGCGCAAGCACAAGCATGGTGAGGCCTGGCCACCCCCTGGGTCGACTCAGCCTTCAATGAGTACCCGGTGCGGTGTGTAACAACAACAACCCAACAGCACTGGGGAGACAAAGGCGGCCGGGCGGGGTTGCTGGCCACCAACCCCTCGTGTGCCGTGTACCGGACCCTTCATAATAGGTGCTCGCTGACAGCACTTGCCCCATCAGTCTGTTAAAGGCTACACGAGGGGAGGGGGGGGGGGTGATATCTTTACCTTTATACTCATCCTCTTGTCATCGAACCCGCGTCGACCTACCCCCCCACCCCCCTCCGCACCACCACCACCAACTCAACGTTCCTCTGGCCGGGGGACAGGCGGGTCCCGGGGAGCGCTGCTCTGGGAGTTCCTGCGGGACCTGCTGCTGGGCCAGGCGGAGGGCGGCGGCGGAGCGGGGCTGCTGCGCTGGGAGGACCGCCAGGCCGGCTCGTTCCGCTTCGTGCGCGCCGGGGACGTCGCCCGCCTCTGGGGGGAACGGAAGCGCAACCCGGGCATGACCTACGAGAAGCTGAGCCGCGCCATGCGGTGAGAGAGCCGCCGGGTTGCGACCCTACACTGGGGGTGGGGGGTGGTGGGGAGGGTGGGTGGGGGTGGTGGTTGGGGGGGTGGGTGGTGGAATGGGTGGTGGGGAGGGTGGGTGGGGTAGAGGTGGGTGGGGGGGTGGTGGGGAGGGTGGGGGGTGTGGTGGGGAGGGTGGTGGGGAGGGTGGGGTGGGTGGGGGGAGGGTGGGGGGTGGAGGTGGGTGGGGGGTGGTGGGGAGGGTGGGTGGGGGTGGTGGTTGGGGGGGTGGGTGGTGGAATGGGTGGTGGGGAGGGTGGGTGGGGTAGAGGTGGGTGGGGGGGTGGTGGGGAGGGTGGGGGGGGTGGTGGGGAGGGTGGGTGGGGGAGGGAGTCGTTAACCTGCAGCTCTTTGCGGGCAGCTTCTGTGCGGGCATCCGTTTTAAACAACAACAACAAAAGACGTGAATCTTAAAGATAGTTTGACGTCAAGATTTATTGATGAAATATGGCATCGAATGGGGTCACTGTGGGATGATGTCTTGGTGACGACGAAATATGCGACGGTCAGGCTGCGTTGTCCAGGGAGAACTCAGCGGTGTCGGGAATGAAACGGACGCGGCTTATTCCATCGTGTTTAGCAAACGGCCCGTGGAAGCGGATACCACAGAGCTACTTCTGAGATGCATTCAGGCGACTTCTGATCACGCAACAAGAGGGCACCACCTCTCCCACCCCATTCTGCCATGGCGTGTTGTTGTTTCCTTTCTAAACCGGCAGATAAGAGGAGTGAACTCGCAGATTTACTACTGTCATTACAGAATAATGTCTGTGTGTCCCACGCGTGACGTCATTCCACGTCGACCAGCCCCCCTCATTAATAATCATGAACAGGTGACGTCCTCCAAATGGACACCCCCCCCGCCACTCGTCCTATCGGCGTTTGCATTGTTTGCTGTTGCAGTAACCTGCTGGGACATTTGTGAAGAATAAGAGCTTCATAGCTCATCGGATTCACCCTGCTCCAGTCTAAATAAAGATTCTGATCCTCCTCCGTGTGCCCCCCCCCTACCTCCCGTGCCCCCCACAGCTACTACTACAAGCGCGGCATCCTGGAGCGGGTGGACGGCCGTCGCCTCGTCTATCGCTTTGGCAGCAAATCGAGCGGCTGGAGACCAGACTCGTGACACGTGACTCGTGACGCGTGACTTGTGACACGTGACTCGTGACGCGTGACTTGTGACGCGACACGTGACTCGTGACGCGACCACGACAGCGCCCGCTCGCCCCTGGCGGCTGGAAGCGCGTTCACACTTGGTGGTGGTCCTCGTAGTCGTCGTCGTTTGTTGTTTGTTGTTGTTGTTGTTTTCTGGCTGTCAAACTGCCCCCCCCACTCCCCCACCTCCCTGTCCAACCCCTCCTCGTGTTTGTGGTATGTTGTGATGTGTGTACTGCTGTATTGGTTGTTGTTTGATTTTTGTTGTTGTCCACGTCAGTAATGATATCTAAACCGTGATATCATTGAAGGTGGTGTAGGAACAATGTTCTGGTTAACCGAGGAGGGTAACGATCAGAGGCACGGGCTGCTTTGCCATCCTTCCCCCACCCCCCTTGACAACCACCATAAGATTTGTTTTAAACAAGTGTGTCAAAGAACAAATACTTATTTAAAACGGGGCTTAAAACCGTTCCACATTCTATTTAAGATGTAATATATTGCAAAGAGGTAACGAACTATAGAGCTGTAGTGGCTGTGAATGACGAATGCGGAGCGCCCCTACAGAGACCGTGGGAGTAGCGAGGACGTGGATCAGGGCCAGAGGAGCCGCGATCTCTCGCAGCCTCCAGGGTGCGACTGTGAAGAGAGAACTTCAATACTGGGGCTCCACCTGGCCGACTGCCTCATCCCCTGAGCTGCTCATGTCCTTCCTGACATTATCGTTCGAGGCCGACTTGACCTAGGGGAGAGCCAGGACAGATTGAGATAATAGTCACTGGTGTTGACCGTGAGCGGAAATCTAACTCGGGTGGCCCGGTTCGCGCTAAACCCCGTTGCACTACCGATCCCCCTTACATAGCGCGTATCTAACACACACAGGCATACACATACAACAACAACCGCCATTCGCCACTAAGTGGCGGTGACGTCACCACGACGCTTGTGCAAGGCTAGGTGCACCTTGAGGCCACGTGAAATGTCGAACGCCCGCTGGCAGATCACGGGGCAGACCCAGGTGCCACGGGTCGACTGAGATGACCGAGATGACTGGCTGATGCACCACCTGTGCCCCCTACTGTGCCAACTTGCTGTGCTTTAGCCACCCGGCGCTCCGCTCATTGTTGAGCGTCGCTCCTCCGCCCTCCGTTGTTGTTGGAGGGCGACTGCCTCCAACTGCCCAGTAGCGTCCTTCACGAGCCTCCTCCACAGAGGCCGATCTTGACACCGCCGGTACCAGTCATCGGCAAGTGCACTCAGCTCCACGTCCTCCTGTACCACATCACCCCATCTCTTCTCTAGCCCGTGCCGCGCCCGTTTAGCCCCCTCGATCCGGCCGAACAAAAGCTGTTTAGGCATGCGGTGGCTGGACATGCGGGCGACATGACCCAACCAACACAGCCTTGACTCCCGGAAGAGCTCACCGATGGGACTTTGCCCATATACATACACAGGCACATGCATACGAGTGGATGATCCTAACGAGCTGAACGACAACTCCGGGTTATAACGACCCCTGCTATTCCTGAAGACAAGTCACAGTGCGACTGTGCCCATGCAACCCAAACTATGGAGCCATATCGCAAACCCATAGACACACACACAGACCCATAGACACACACGCATCACATATAGACTCATAGAGGTTAAAGACACGCTACAGAGTGCAAATGTGGCCATGCAACCCAAACTGTGGGACTGCATTGTAAACTCAGATCCAGAGACATACAACTCCAGACACATCGCGATAAATACTCAAACAGACCCACACATATGTATTCAAGACAAGCCAGTCGTGTGATTGTGGCAACGCAACCCAAAACTACGGGACCATATAGTGCACAGAGACAGACTCTTCGTGAATGAAGCCAAAGCCACAGTCGTGTGATTGTGGCAACGCAACCCAAGCGACGGATCATACCATACCACGTGACCCCACTGCGGTCCCCGCTCCTCCAACGGTGGCGAAGGCGTCGGGACAGCAAAACGCCACCGACTCGCTCGGAGCCCCGAAGCCCTCGCCGCGAGCAGCTGCAGCAAACATCGACGTCGTCATCGGCGGCGACGTTTCGCTCCCGAACCTGAGCAGAGCGATGAAATCGACGGCGCTTACGAGCAACTTGGAGCACTTTTCGTGCGAACTCTCTGAGCACTGCGGGCGCGTGCAGAACGCGCAGTAGCGGTAACAACGTGAACGCGTAGAAGTGGCAATGAGCCACACAGACCAAGAATTAACATCTGGCGTTCAGTAATAATAATAAACAAAGATTATCCGAGTCTCTTTCTCTCTCTCTCGGCCAAATTGGCTTCCGTGTCGTTTCTATATTTTCACTTCGCGATGGTCGGGGGTGCTATGCAAATGTTTTATTTAAATGATAAACGTAAAAAAATCTCTCTCAAGAAAAAATAAAATCCATCTTGCAATATTGTTCATGCACCACTGTAGTTAGTGATATTTTGTTTTTCATTTATTTGTATCGAGTGAATAATAATAATGTCAACTTGAAACGAGCTGTCGGCCTCTGGTATTTGCTCACTCGTGAAGAGCGAGGAGACTCAGGAGGCGTTCGCAGGAACCACAGACGAGTGGGGGGGGGGGGGCCTAGAACCACGTGGTGAGCCAACAATTTCCCAAGCTCTGCAGTCCTCTATGTATGAAGGTGTCATTGGCCAGCTGTTTACATGAATACAACTCCTCCTGTGCCGCGACATTTCACCTCCATCACGGGGAACAACTCCAAAATAGTGACCACCGCCAGCACCACCACCGCTGGTATCACCCCACCACCGCCACCACAACCACTAATTGACAAAGATCCCCCGAGAAATGAAGTTGTACCCTCTCTGGCAAGACAACAGGGGGTGTAACGATGTGCCAACGCCAAATATGAACATTTTGCAAGGAATCCAGTCGACATTAACCACGCCCGGTACTTGTGATGAACATGCAAACAAGAAATGCTCTGATAAATATGCCATGGTCTTCGAAACCGACGGGCTTACGCCAGATACAGCCTTCTTCACGGGCTCGTCTCACCAGTGTCAGACCAGAGAACAGGACAAAGACGACGCATATACTGGTAGGAACCTCCTGGTTAGACCAGCCCACAAGGGATTATTGTGTCCGTCCGTCGTGCAGGGAGGGGCTGGGTGGGGAGGGGCTGAGTGAGGAGGGTGGGGCTGGGTGGGAAGGGGCTGGGTGGAGAGGGTGGGGCTGGGTGGGGGGTGGGAGGGGTGGGGCTGGGTGGGGAGGGGCTGGTCACCCCGTGGTGCCCTTAAAAAACTCAACGTTTAACCTACTCACGCCGGCTTGTGCCCGCCCTCAGCCGGGCATATTTGCAGAATACACCACGCCGACGTTGACCCTGGCCATTAACTGAGCAACCCAACGTTCCTACCAGCTCCCTCCATAGAAATGTTTTATTAATTATCAGAGCATGTTTGTTTGCATGTTCACCACAAGTACGTGTGGTTAGTGCGGACTTCGGTTCATCGCAAAAGGTTCCTATTTGGCGTTGGCACATCTTAACACCGCCTGTTGTTTTGCCAGAAAGGGTAAAAAGCTATTATTTTTTCATACTTTGACACTGGCAAAAAGGTCCCATGCTAAAGATCCCCTATATAGCCTCAACAGACTGTTGGGGCAAGTGTTGTTAGCGAGCACCTATGAAGGACAGCACAGCACAAGAGGCGGGTGGCCAGCACCACGCCCGGCCACCTTTGTCTCCCCAACGCTGATGTCTGCACACCGCACCAGGTACTTAAGGCTGCGTCGACCTATGGAGGAGGCCCACGACTGCTTTTAGTTGGGTTATGTTCACAGTCTATTTTCGTTTTATCGAAGGGCGACACTTTAAAAGGCAAATTCCACCAGCAAAGTTCACCTCAATTCAACTCCTCCAGCCAATAACAAAGCAAACGGGAGCGCGACGGGAACCCTTTGCGGCCGCACGACAGCAGACGCACCGCAAAAAAACAGAGTTCAAAATTTAATGCAATCCGACTTTTGCTTTTCCATCATCAACCTCATGGGGCCACGAACATAACATCACGTGGGCGCGCGTGTGCGAGGCAGATGACGATGGAAATCCGTAAGTGGCTATAACAAAAAAGACAAGTTGGGGGGGTAGGCCCCAGGCATCGATCATTACCCAAGCTCGAGAAACGGCGACTTTATGTAGAGGGGAAGGGGGGGGGCAGAACCTCAGGAATAAAGAGGGGGAGTGCGGGGGGGGGGGCGTTAGCTGTCTTAACGCAAAGCATTAAAACCGAGGAGGAGGAAGAAGACGTGTTTGTGCAAGCGAGCGAGAATGTGCGCCCGCATTTTTTCCTCCCCATTTTCTTTACGCACTGTACTTTGTTTGGAACGCAGAGCATGGAAGTATGGGGAGGTGCGAGGTGCGGGGTGCAGGCATGTGTGTGCGTGTGTGTGCGTGTGTGCGTGTGTGTGTGTGCGTGCGCGTGTGCGTGCACGGGGAGCGGTAGCAAAGTGGTTAGCATACTGTGCTACGAACTCAGCGACCACAGTTACGCTCACGGCAAACACCAGTGACGGATATCTTACATCGGTCCTGGGCCTCTTCGAGGTCGACTTGTCCTCAATTGCGTACCCGGTGCGGTGTGTGGACAGGGAGTGGTGCTGGCCAACCACCCCCTCTTGTGCCGTGCCGGCCTTCATAGGTGCTCGCTAACAGCACTTGCCCCAACAATCTTTTAAGGCTTTACAGGGGATCTTTGTCTCTGTCTGCACGCGCGCGTGTGTCGGTGCATAAACATGGACAAAGCCTGCCCCCTTTCCTGCTGCCCAAGATTTGATTTACTCTTTGGGGCCAAGCGCTGCTGCTCGGTAATACCTATTAAGGGGAGCACGACACGCGGGTGGGCCACGACGGGTGGGTGGGGGGAAACACCGTGCTCACGGAGCCCTCGCTCTGCGAAAACCCTGCGGCTAAAAGTGGAATCACGCGGCCTTTCGCACACACAAGGGTCACACGGGCGATCACAGCGCTCGCTCGCCTCGCCAGCCACAGTTCCGGCAACCGTACCCGGGGCCGTCAAAACGGGGAGTTTCGCCAACATCGACCGCTCCGATAGTCGAGGTGTCACTTTGTGCGCGAGTGACGCACGCGCGCCGATGCGTGTGCGTGGCCTCGAAGCGCACCCGGGCCTGGCGCAGGCGACTCGCGGTGACGTCGCCGTCACTCCGTGGCGAGCGGTGGGTGTTGGTCGTTGCGTGAATGTGCGAGCGCTTTATTCCGGGGTGTGCATGAGCGTGCGAGTGTGTGCACAGGGTGCCCAGTAAGGTCACGCGACGTACCGGCGCCCACCTCCCCCCGCCCCCATGCAATAGCTTGTCGGAGTTGTGCTACGACCGTACGAGTACCCCGCATGTACCGGACTATGCGTGTGTGTGTGTGCGTGTGTGTGTGCGTGTGTATGTGCGGTTACGCGTGCATGTGGAAGCTACTGCAGCAAGGCTTTGATGTCTTGTCGCTCGGCTGCTTCAAGCGGACTGAGTCCATCTGGCCCTCGGAATGATTTGTCTGCACCCTAGGGATTGGGGGGAGGTGGGGGGAGATACGAGGTGAGAGTGAAGGAAATTGGCATTAAAACAGGTGTCAAGATGTTAAAACACCAAACCAGATACCCATTGTACTTGTGGCAAAAAACATGCTCTAATAATACATGGCATTGTCTTCGAAACTGATTGGCCTACACCAGAGACGGCTTTCTCAGTGGTGAACTGGATGCCTGTACTAAGCTGTCTACGGTTTTGCACTCCCTCCCACAGGGGTCAGGGGTCGATTGGGCCGCAGGGGATTGGGACGACGACGACAACAATGGTGGGAGATTGAGAGAGGGGCCGGAGGCGGTCATTACAAAAAACAAAGGCGTTCAGATGGCTGCAGCGAGTGAGAAGGCAATTAAAATTAAGAGGTGGTACATTTTAATTGGGCACCAAAGAGGCCACCGGATTCAATCGTTAATGTCGGGACAAAACAAAAATCCCAGCTGCCGAAATTGATTTGTCGGGCAGCTGGCACGGTGCAACCTTGAGCACAATCTCAAAGCGTCGTGCATTCACTCAGCTCTGTTGTCAGCGGCGCACAAGGCAAAACCCATGGCAAAAGACTCAACACAATCAGTAATACCCCTGCAGCCCTATAAGTAGAAAAATATATATAATGGGGAACGACGTTTCAGGCAATGGTCCTTCTCCAGCACACGATTGAGCCCCATATCCTCCAATGACAGTTGGAATCTGCCAAACTTCTTAACAAATTTGTCCAAGCATTTTCTGGACGCTGGGGGGGTGCCGGCAAGCCAGGCGACGTTACCTACGTACAGGTGCGAAAGAAGTTCCACGTACATACATACACACATCACACATCGCACGCACGGCGGTACCTTCGAGAGGAGGAAGCTCACGCAGCTGGTGTGCCCCTCGTAAATGGAGGCGAGGAGAGGCGTGAGTCCGTGCTTATCCACCGCCTGCACACCCCTCCGACGTGCGTGCGTCACAACATCACCGCACCCCCTCGCCCGATTAGCGCGGTTGACTACGTACGGTGCGAAAGACGTTCCACGTACACGCAATCGATGCGCGCGTGTTCACTGCGTGCATGTGCGTGCGTTCACTGTGTGCATGTGCGTGTGTTCACTGCGTGCATGTGCGCGTGTTCGATTAGTACGTGCGTGTTCAATGCGTGTGCTCAATGCGCATCGCAACACCACCGCACCCGCGATTAGCGCGGTGGCTACGTACGTCGAGAAGGGAGTTCGGCGTACGTACGCCCGCGCTAGCCTGACACGGAGCACGCGCGTACAAAACGGCGATTCCCATCTTGGCAATTTAACTCTCTCCTTTCTGCCCCTGTGCACCCGAACGAAATTTACCTTTTGCAATGACGAATTGATTTAATGGATTATCCAATTTAATTTCCGGTTGACTGGTTGAATGAGCCATTGATTTACTTTATAATGAGTTCACTGTTTAATCTAATTGCCTCTCCGGCTAGATGACCGGTAAATTAACTTTGCATCTTTAGAACAAAATGATTGATTGTGTGTGTATGTATGACTAACCAGAACCACTGGACTTATTTATTTACTGGGACAGAAATTTCTTTAAATTGACTAAATCACTGCTGCATCTGTTCACCGACTGGACAATGATTGGTCGACTCAAAATCTCACGGTGTGACGGAATTATTGATGAACAAATTACCGAATGAATTACCGAATGATTGCATGAGAATGTGATCGACTGGTAATGAACTTGCGAACCCCTGACGAGAGAAATTGGATGACAGATTGATTTGACTAAATGGATCAAATATTATTAATATACGGGCTCACAATGTAACTGAAAGACTGGCTCACAAGCTAGGTGATAGATGAACTTAATCTTTAGAGGTATGCGCATCGGACAATCGTATGATTAACACCGAGTAATTGTGTGACCGAATGAAGACTTTAATACTGGGTAATGAAACACATTTTCTGACAGTTGCTGCTGCTGCATTGGCAGTGGTGGCACAAACACAAAAGACCAAATATTCACGTTCGTCAATGATGCTGCATCCATAAATGGCAATAAAAATATATTTAATAGGACACAATATGTCCTTCTCGTGTGCTATGAAGAAGAGGCCATAAAGTTTTTTGGGTTAGATCGCGTACCTATAAAAATGTGTCGTTAAACCCGCCACAGCCAACTAGTAAGGGTTGTCACGTAAACAGAACGTGCCAATTCGTCACATCATTTACAATCTAAGTACCGTGACGTTTCGCCAGTGATTACACCTAGCCTCATCAGGCGACAGTCAGATTTGTGGAGAAGTCCACCTGTTTCGTTCCTTATCTAGAGGCGTAGATGTGGTGACCACGCTTCTGCGCTCAAGTCAACGAACATGATGCATGCGCATTATGCGAGCCCATTGAGCTTGTCCTTCCTGTCCATTGTGTATTAAATAGCCGTACCAAAGGTAATCCCTATTGAAGTATGGTGGCCTGCATAGGCATGCATTTAAACAAGAGGCCATTGCCCATAACGTCACCTATGATATCTTATATTTGAGGGAGCGTCACTGGAAGAGTGTCGCCGGCCGGGGCCGACGCGTCGCCGGTGGGGCCGACTCGCCGGAAGGCCGACGGCACGACAAACGGAGCGTGGGACGGACGCCGCCTTACGTTGACGTCCGCGCCGTTGGACAGCAGGAACTTGAGAATGTCAAGCTGCCCGCTGTCTGCCGCGTAGTGAAGGGGCCGCCTCCCGGCCTCCAGCAGCCGGTTCACATCCGCACCCTGCAGCGCAGATAAATATCACACGCGTGGCCTTAACAGGCTGGTCGGGGCAAAGTGCTGTCGGCGAGTTTCACAGATGAGGGCCGCCACGGCACGCGAGGTGGTGGGTGGTCGGCACCACGCCCGACCGGCTTAGTCTCCCCAGTGGCGATGTTTACACACCACACCAGGTACTCCTTTGAGGCCGAGTCGACCTAGGGGAGGCTCAGAAACGTTTCAGATAATCATCACTGGTGTTGACGATGCACACACACACACGCCCACGTAGACAAACAACCGCTTTTGTCCAAAGATCTGTTGAGAGCAGGGTGTCCAACAGGCCACGCTTACGTCAGTTCACTTTACAACTGGTGCAGCACACGGGCGAGCACCGAGTGCAACGTGGCACAGTCGATGCACGCAAGTGCCTGCTGCACCCTACGCTGCAATTAACAGTGATATTATAATACGTTACAGTCAGCCTCAAGTCATTCGTGTATAGTAGTAATCATGCTGCTATTAGCATCGCCGTTAACCTCAACAACTGCAGGTTATTTATGCCCAATTATCCTCGCACCTCTGATTAGCACGGTTGGCTACGTACGGTGCGGAAGAAGTGCAACACACAAACACACAATTATTCAGATTCCTATATTACATCATCTCATTTTCTCTACCCCCCCCCCCGTCTCCCCGTCTGACACATCGTGCATGGACACCGGCTCGGTCACAGACGAAGAGACAACGGGTCGGGCACAGATGGAGAGAAAGTGCAACCGCAGGTCGTCTCAAACGATGCGTTCAGAACCAAAAACCAGGTTAGAGTGAGCGCCATCAGTGGCATAAACCTATAAATAGCGACAGATTTTTTTTTTACAGCCGTTTGTCACGCAGTAAAATCAAAGCTGCTAAAGCTCTCTCTGCCAACAGCTGGCCCCACGCACACACAACACCTCTTCAGAGGCCCTCTCAACCGATGAGCTGGACACTGCGCTCACAGACACCAAGTCTGGGAAGGCCACCGGTATTAAACTAAAATATTAAACTTTTATTTTACCAGGTAAGGCTCACTGAGCTATATAGCTCTTTTTCAGAAGCGACCTGGCTATTACAACATGATAGCTCACACGAAGTGGCTAATCACGTGGAAATGAAGAACAGACAAATACTCTAAATGCACGTTGCTTCTAAATGTGGAGGGAAAAACTGGAGGACCCGAAAAATGTATACACGACCACGGGGAGAACATGCACACTCCAAATAGACAGCAGCAGCAGCAGGCGTCAGGGTTGGGATCAAACCCACGACCTCCTGCATACCAGGCGAGCTAGTTAACTTCTCCTAGCCACTGCATTGACGGCAAGCGCCCAGAATTGCCACCGGTCTGTTGGGTCACCAGGATAGCTTGACGACAACGCCAACCCCTCGTGCCGGCCAACGCAAGTCGATGGACGAGGGATTCTCACACGCGACATCCGTACATGGACAGGTGTCACATTGCTCGCCGGGCGCGCGATAATTTATTTCGTGGACCGCCAGAATTTATACGCATGTTTGGAAAAACCCTGCCACAAAGGGTTTGGATCTCTCTCCTTCGACAATCAACACCCCCACTGACCCGGCAAGAATGGAACGCCCCAAAGTGCAACTCATAAAACAAACTGCCATTTGCAGCCTCCGGCAGCAGGTGGGACAAGTTGGGGTGAGATAAACCTGTGTAGTTGGCAGGTACACGTAATTTAAGACGCCACTCATTGTTCTGACCCGTGGACAATGCGTGCGGATTGTGTTACTTACGTCTGCCACACACGGCATGGGGAAATAAGCTCGACACGGGGGGGGGGGGGGAATCGCCGGCAGTCCGTGCACTACCAACGCCACCTGTCACATTGATCAATTGCGATGTTACTTCCAGGACTCGCAAACCATGACAAAGTGTGTACACAAGAAGAACTTGCTTGCTTTGTCTGCTCAATGCCTGCTCTGCGTGTGCGGGCTCACAAGGGATTTCCTAATTATATTCCGTTCGCTAAAGATCATGGCGGATTCCTGTATAGGTTGGTTTACGTGAATAAATAAAACGAATCTTCACTGTGGGGAAGGAGGGGTTTTGTGTTTATAGGGACTCCTTTACTTACGAACGAGGTAGGTTCTAGAGGTCTGTTCGGAAGTCGATTTGCCCATAAGTCCAACTTTACTCCTGTCGATTTCAAACGTCTTGTACGGCGTGTACACGAAACACGGGGAACGGCTTTAAAAGTTGTATAATCTCCGGTAAATGTAGATGCCACGGATTCTTCACGTTCTGCAGATGTAGATACCACTGGTTCTTCACGTTCTGCAGATGAAGTTGCCAATGGTTCTTCACCTTCTGTAGATGTAGATGCCACTGGTTCTTCACGTTCTGTAGATGTAGATGCCACTGGTTCTTCACGTTCTGTAGATGTAGATGCCAATGGTTCTTCACCTTCTGTAGATGTAGATGCCAATGGTTCTTCACCTTCTGTAGATGCCACTGGTTCTTCACGTTCTGTCGATGTAGATGCCACTGGTTCTTCAGTTCTGTAGATGTAGATGCCACCAAACGCAGGGCCACAAACCAATGTCCTTACACACCGCAATTGGCTCTTCATGTAGCAGCCATAAGTATTGTGAGTCTGGCACCAAAAGCCAGCCGAATGTTTAGGTGCACCTCGCAAAACAATGTCAACATTGCCTGTGAAACACAGCCCAAGTAAACCGTCAATATCACAGTGGTGGTGGTGCTTATCCAGGAGCAATCCCTTGCTGCTGCTGCTGCTGCACTCAAGTCACACGAGCGCTGTATGCGCTTGATTGTGAGCGTACGTACAAATGTACGCGGCTTCTGCAATGAATATGGATAAATTAAAGTTTTGAAATTTTAAAATATATACTGGTTTGACCGATAGGCAAGAAACATCACACTCAGTGGCAGGGAGAAGTGAGAAACTTCAACCCCCCCCCCACACGCTGCTGTGTGAACAAGAGGCCACTTGAAGGAATCTCGGAGGTAGCTCTGTGATGTCCGCTTCCGTGCGCCGTCCTCGAACACACTGGGCTGCAGCGCTCTCCGCCAGAGTTCCTTCGGGATTCTTCATCTCGTGACGCGACACCGGCAGCACAACCGCAATAACGTTGGGGACACTCGTTATTGTATGAAGAGGCTTTAACCTTTCTGCCAATACAACAGGAGGTGGTAAGATGTTCAAACACCAAATAGAAACCTTTCGCAAAGAATCAAAACTGCAATAACCACACGTACTTGTGGTGAAGGTGCAAACAAGCTTGCTCTGATCATTAATATATGGGCATTGTTTTTGAAACCGATTGGCCTACACCAGAGACCGCCTTCTTAAAGGCCGTGTCTCACTGCCAGTGTCAGGCCAGAGAATGCCAAAAAATGGCGAACAGTACAAAGGACAATGCACGTATCGGAGCATGTAAGGCTGTCTCTGGTGTAGGACAATTAGTTTAAAAGACAACACATATATTATCAGAGCATGTTTGTTTGCATGTTCACAACAAGTACGTGTGGTTAGTGCAGACTTGATTCCTTGCAAAAAGGTTCCTATTTGGTGCTTGAACATTTGAACACCCCCTGTTTTATTGCCAGAAAGGGCAAAACCTATTCTTATTTTTCATACCGTGACACAGGCAAAAAAAGAGTCCCACGATACATTTGATTAAATTGCTCGAAGAGGAATGTTGTTCGTCATCATCCAGTCACCCCCAGCCCTGCCCACAGTTGTCCCCACCCACCACTACCTACTACTGCAAACAAACACCCCTGTATAGCTTTCACAGACTATTGGGGCAAGTGGTGTTATAGCAAGCAGCACTCATGAAGGGCAGAACGACACAAGTTAGAAGACAAACGGTGCGATTAAAATGATTTACATGTCTTCGTCTTGTAAAACCGACTGCGCATGAATTCTCCCAGCCCTCGGGTTGCAGCATCGTAAATGTTCCACTCGCTATCTTGGCGACCGCCTCTGACCCTTGGGTAATAATCTACTTTTGCTCTTAAAACAACCGAACATTTGTAGACAACGGTGAAACGTGGCTCAGAAAGCCGAGCCAGCTTGGCCGAGATCCTCCTGCATTTGAATCCGAGCAGCCGCCAGTGATTGAATTGCATTCTCAAGAGCGGGGATTTTGCCCATCACCGCGGCTTTTTCCCACTCGTGTTTTCTTATTACACGACTGCTCACGTGAGGGTGAGCCAACAGCGCACGGATACAGACGCCTCTTCCCCACATCACCATATCTTAGCCCAGAGTAGTTCCCTTTGGAAGCGTGCAGCTATCATTTGCCTAGGACGAACTTTCACCGTGCGCAATCCACACCGGAGTGATCGACGCGGTCCTGCGGACTTCCCTGGGTGACCTGAACGAAGCGGTTACCAGCGTTCATTTCGCCGCGGCAAAAGCTTGGCCGTTTGGGCGTTCTCCACCTTGCGTGCTGTCAGTATACTTTACCGGCACTCCCTTCGGCTTCCATATGCAAAAAAATAACTACTTAGGACAAAAAGGAAGTTGCCAAACATTCCAGGCATGAGGATACAACTGAAAAACAAGGTCTTGCGGGACTCCCTTGGGTGAGGCTTCCCTGTGTAAACATTAGCATGGCTCTTGCTCAGCAAAATGTCCCACTATGCCCCCCCCCTACCCTCTTACCTGCGTTTGCCATGGCTCTATCAGCTGACACGGCCATTACACGAACGCCCTTACAAATAAACGAGGAATGGATTAGGCCCACCACCTCCTGCCGGCCCCGCCTTATGGGATACATGCAAGGTACATATACATACGAGAGAGGGAGCATGGTAAATGTAACGTGTCGTACTTTCGTGCATCAAATGTCTAGTAAGGGCAAAGAGTGGTATTACGCAACTCTGGAAAATCCCACCTCTGAGGATAATTGTACCAAGAAGCAGGAAGCAAGTGCTAAAAGCCCTCCTAAGTTTATGAATCATTTACAGAATGATAGACAGTTTCATTTATTGTCAATTATGTTCAAGTTGATTGTGGTGAACAAGGCAAGAAGAAGTCGATGCCGGGATGAGATTGCCCTGCGTCAAAGGTTGACAGAAAGCAAAACAAATAAAGTACAGCAACTGTTGTTGATAACCAGAATTGTGAGGTTTTTGGTACACTAAAAAAAATGAATGAAAACAATTAATTAAAGATAACACCCATGAAAAAGACACAAAAATCAGCCATGCTAAGGACAGGTACACTATAAACTCTTTTAAAATATATATTTAACCAGGTAAGGCCCCACTGAACTATAGGGAACTTATTCTTTGGGTCTTTCAGTAAAGTCACGTAGATAAGTTCAAAGAAAATAACAAAAAATAACCAAAAAAAGCGTTCGTCATCAGGAATAGCTCTTCCTGATGACGACCACTTGTGTTGTGATCGAAACGTCGTAGTTTTTGTTATTTTTTGTTATTTTCTTTTAACCCATCTACGTGACTTTACTGAAAGACCCAAAGAATATGAATTCCTGCAGTCACGAAAGCTTTAAGTCAAGATTCGGAGCACTTTTTCAGAAGCGACCTGGCCTCAAATTCGATTCTATTTTGCATGTGTAAAGCGCCTTTCACCAAAGGCGCTTGACAATGCTTGCCGACTATGTGAGCTGAAATGATAGCTCAACGATGTGGCTTATCATCCCGTAACAAATGTAACAGCGTCCAAACACACCAGGGCGCAGGCTAAACGGGGTTGTTCTCCAACGCAAGGTTGCAGCTTCATTATCGAGCAGGGTGACTGAAATTACGCGATGTCTCTGCATTGATGATACATTCAGGTGGATGTAAAAACATAGATCACATTCATCAATAACTGTGCACCGAAGCACGGGGATTGCCCAAAATGTCACGGACGACATCGCTTCTCGTTTCGTGGCAGTGTTCATTGCCGAGCGCGTCGAGGTTTTTGTTGCTTGTGCACCACTACCAACGAAGAATCGCAAAATATTGAACGCGAATGTATGGGAGTAGCATCACTCGCTGGGGGCCAACATAATTCACCATCTCGCTTTTAGTAAATAGATCTTTTCACTTCTGGAACTATTGGCAGTAGTCCAGAACATGCGGATTATGATCATCTCAAAATAAGAAATGTGTTTAAGCTGCGAGGAATTTAATCACTGCTCCATTTCACACACGCGCGTCGCTGCCAGAAAACGAGTTGACCTGTTTCCCCACGCCGCTGCCATCTGCCCCAATGTGGTGAAAGAGGAGAGTGGTGGTGAGACATGAGAGTATTCATTAACAGTAGACCTCTCGTAGGTGTAAGATCCTTTGGGGGAAAGATCATTCCTATAATGGGTGATAACTGGAAAACTACATATAATTAATAAATAAATATCCACTTATGTTGGACTTCTTTCGTAGCCAACCTTGCTATTTGGAGGTGCAGGGGAAAGACAACTAAACATGACCTGACATCTGTGAAAAAGACCTTCATCATAGCTCATCGGATCTTCCAGTCTAAAATAATATTCTGATTATGATCATTAAACTAATTATTTGGTGTTGCTGGCAGTGGTGTACAAGCACAATGAACAAACAACAATGCACCGCATTGGTCCATAACGCTGCCTTAAAAAGGAGAAAAAAATAGATATAACCGGCAAAAATGGGCAATTGCCAGAAACTACGAATGTGTTGAGCCTTTTCCCTATCACGAGTTCACTTATTGAAAAAATACGAACATCTTTATTCAGCTATAATATAGGTATTTTTAGGGATGATATTGGTCATGAAAGCCTAAGTGTTATCTTTATTAAGTTTAGAGATAATTAACAACCAAGACGTTTTATTAACGTGGAGAAACGTCATCATAAAAAACCCATTTATGAATAAAATATTTCCACTTCAATAAACCTTAACAAGTCACTGCCGTGTAGTTTGTTGCGAGCCACCGTCCCCATGAAGCAGAGTCTGAAGGCCAAGCATCACTGGATGTGTGGAATGCTGAAGATCGTTTCTGACTGGCTGGCTTCAAGGATGCAAACCGATTTTGTTTACTGGTAAGGTCTTCTTTGACCGAATACCGCCTCGATGATGCGGAAACGACGCTCAAGTGCCCTGTAGACCCGAGCAGCTATAATAATAATCATGCAATTTGCAACGCAGCCACAATATTTCACAGACATAATTGACCGTGACTCTGTGGCACGAAGCTCAGTGTCACACGAAAAGCTCGGCGACTGAGGCACGGGGGGGAGCCTTTAAGTGTCTCTGAAAAGCACCAAACCTTACGCAGTGCACACATTAAACAGGCAATTTCCCTGTAATTGAGCAATAAGATCTGGACATGCTGGTCGACTGGCCTCCTTCTGGAAGGTGATTAGCTCTATTGATCGATGCACGCAGCACTTGCTGGATGCACGACATCACAGCGATCTACTTAATCCGCTACTCCGGATGGGGGATTATCTTCTGGCCTGACCACCTGAGTGTGAAGTTGTAGTTGTTGCTCGGCCATCGAACATCAGCCAATACGAAAGACGACGGCACTCGCTTTCGCTCAGCGTGTTTGCAGGGGAACAAGTGGCAGACGCTTCGAGCAAAGAGGAAAATTATTTTTCAAGGCGGCGGCGATGAGGGGGGTTGGTCGTGAATGAGAGTGCTGGCGGGTAAAAACACGGTTACGCTCGCTCTCAAAATGCCACGGCTCTGTTATTTAATTGTAAACGTTACAGATCTTTCTGGTTTCAACTGTAGCCCGCAGCATGGGCGGGTCCGCTCCGTGGCGGCGAGATCATGGCACGTTTGCTGCTCCTGGGCGGTGTGGTGAGCGATTGGCGGGCGATCCCCATCCCACTCGAGGGATATCCCAGTAAGTACGCAAACGCCAAGCAACTTTGCGCTCACCGCCGCACGTTTTACTGGGATGCAATGCGATATGGCATTGTGACGTGACGTTGGGTCTACGCGATGCCATCGTGAGATGCGGTGATGACTGTGAGGCGACGTGGTATGGTTGTGAGGTTACCATGAATCTAATCTTTAGTACCACCGAGTGAACATTTAAATGACACTTTCAATACTATTTGGGGGGGGGGGGCTGGCTGGTTTTGGAAATCGATTTTACCCCTTCAAACAACTTTATCCCACAAACTTAATCACGTTATAGATTTTGGCAACTTTTTTCAATCCGCTGTTCAAGCGCCCGCCCCATCTGCGCGGTGTCGGTCGTGGGTGTTGTTTGACCAAACTTCATCAAACTGGTCAGTTCAGGTTAAGGAAGGCAATCGAGGCAGGGGGTGGGGATGGGACAGCATCGTCCCCTTCACCAACCCACACCGATTCTAGCCGTGGCTGGGTATCCAACTCAGCCGGGTTCATTCAGAGCGGCGTGTTTTACACCACAGAGGCAGCGAGCAAGAAGGAAGACTGTACAGTAGTTCTGTTTTCGAATCAATGACGCAGATTGCGTGGAGTGGAAGCCGTCAGGCTACTTTGTGGGCAGCACACGGCACAGTGTAACCAAAACCCACCGCTCTAACCCGCAACGTGAACCGTTCCCACGTCCATGCTCCCCGCATTCTCCACCCCGCGCTTGACAAGCCTGGGGAAGTAAAAGCCAACGAGTGAGTAGTTCCATCGCGTGCCCGTCGCCCTGGAAGGCGTCTTCGTGAGTGGCCCGTGTGGTGGTGGTAAGGGCCCGGGGGGGGCCCACACCGTCGCCGCACCTCCCATGAGCACGGTCGTCCAAGCACGGTGCGAGAGAAGTTCAACACACATACGTACAAGTTGCCAGTTATTAAAGCTAAACTATTAAAATGTTACCAGGTAAAGGCCCACTGAGCTATAATCTTCTGTTTCAGAAGCGACCTGGCCACAAACATCTCAACGGAGTTGGCTTACCGTGTGGAAATTTATAGCGGAGCAAATAACTTCGATAATTTGAACGCATGTTTCTAAATGTGGTTGCCCATTAAATACTGCACTGGACGAGCAGTGTTGCCTTTTAGGGCCACGCACGGTGTGACTGACTGACGGGAGGGTTTTGGTGATCACGCCTCAAGTTTTGAAAAGATTCTTACCCGCACCTCCCCATCTTGGTTCAGGGTGCTCCCCACCAGATGCCCCCCCTCCCGTGCCCCCCCCTCTCTCTCTCTCCATCCACACCACGGACACAGGTTGTGTGGCGATGCTGCTGCTGCCACCACCACCGCTAACTACTTCCTGCAGTGGCAGCAGTGCACAGGCAGTTAACGTAGAAACCTCCACGCGTGAGTCAACAATAATCATCAGAAAATACTCCAGCTGACGTTTCGGGTGATGGCCCTTCTTCATCGCACAAGAAGAGGCCAGGGAAAAAGCAGATAATAGTTGAGAGATGTCACTTGCACCATGGGGCCTGATGAGAATTACATTGTTTCCTGATGAGTCATTCGGAAGTTAACCAAAAATGTTTTAAACCGCAGTGTGTATTCGTCAACAAACACTGCAGCCTTAAAATAAAACATAATTGGCGACACTTTGGCTTTACGTCTTTCTTTCCTTCGCCGCGAGCCCAGAGGCCTTGGCGAGAGAAGCGTGAACGACGACTCGGGGGTGGACGAGGGGGTGACGAGCAGCAGCAGCAGGAGGAGGAGGCCTCTTGACGGCCACTTGAGGCCCCTCGAATTCGAGAGTTGACGGCCCCCACAGCGCCCCCCCGCCCCCCCTGGCGATTCGTCCCTGCGGGAAGCTGCGGTGATGGTCTCGTAGGCAGCTTGGCTCGTCACAGTGCGTGGACATTCCTCCTCTTCTTATTCTTCTTGCGCAGAGCAGCAAATGCGTTCAAGGACCTGCCGTGCCAGCGATGTCTGCTGCTGCTGTTAGCCACGACCAGAGGAAGACTTCCCATCGCCCGTGCCTTTAACGCGTCTGCGTGTACACCATTGCTACATGTACAGCACCTCGGTGTGTACAGCACCTCTCTGTGTGTACATCTTATCTGTGTGTACAGCACCTCTGTGAGTGTCACTCACCCCGCGTGTCTCTAAACACAGTGCAGCACCACCGCCTCGCAGCCAGGTATAGTAGTGGTGGTCCAGATGTCTTGTGACCCCCACCCCTAACATTTTTTTTTGCCTTCGCGTATTCATTTCTGTTTTAAATAAACACCTTACTTTAATTAAAAATATATATATACAATTCGGTTTTGGAGGATTAAACGTGGGTCACAAGACATCTGGACCAGCCCTGCACAGCGGCCTGCGAGTTACCCTACGCAACATGGCGGCCACACGCTGACATCGCCACTGCAGAGACGATGGGCGCGGATCACGGTGATGGTGGTGGTGGTGTGGTGGTGATGATGGTAGTGTGGTGATGATGATGTGGTGATGATGGTGGTGATGATGATGGTGGTGGTGATGGTGGTGTGGTGGTGATGGTTGTCGTGGTGGTGATGGTGGTGGTGGCGGTGGTGATGTGGTGGTGATTGTGGTGATGATGGTAGTGTGGTGATGGTGTGATGGTGGTGGTGATGATGGTTGTGGTGATAATGGTTGTGGTGATGATGGTTGTGGTGGTGGTGATGGTGGTGGTGATGGTGGTGATGATGATGTGGTGGTGGTGATGATGATGGTGTGGTGATGATGATGGTGTGGTGATTGTGGTGATGGTGGTGATGATGATAGTGTGGTGATGGTGGTGGTGATGGTGTGGTGGTGATGTGGTGGTGATGGTGTGGTGGTGATGTGGTGGTGATGGTGATGATGGTGGTGGTGTAAGAGGTCCCGAGTTCGATTCACCGCTCACGGCCGCCAACACCGGTGGCACCTCTTGAACCGGTCCTGGGCCTCCTCTATGTCGACTCGGCCTCAAAACGAGTGCCGGGTGCGATTGTGTAAACATTGGCGCTTGGGGAGACAAAGGCGGCCGGGCGTGGTCATTTCCGGCCACACCCCCCCCCCCCCCAATTGTTGTACCGTGCCGGCCTTCACAGGTGCTCCATCGCGAACAGCACTTGCTCCGAACAGCACTTGCTCCGAACAGCAGGCGATACGGGAAATGGTGTGGGGGTCTCTGTGTGTGGGGGGATTCTTCACAACTGGGGCCCGTGTGCGAAAGCCGTTGTCGTTGTGTGCGAGTAGCGAGGGCGCCGCCGATTACCTGCGTCACCATGTCTCGCACCACGTCCAGGTCGCCGTTCTTGAGCGCCCACATGAAGTCCTTGTCGCCCATGGCGCTGCCTGGGCCCAGACGCGGAGCAGCGAGCGGCGGAGCGAGAGACGCTGGGTGGGGTGGATGGGGTGGTGGGTGTGGTGGGTGGTGGTGGTGGGTGGGGTGGTGACGCCGCCTCGCCCACACCCACAAAGAGCCTGCGCCACGCCCAACCCTATTAACATGGCCCTTACCCAACCCTATTAGCATGGTCCTACCCACTAAATTAACATGGTCCTACCCACTAAATTAGCATGGCCCTTGTCCACTGAATTAGCATGGATCTTGCCCACTGAATTAGCATGGTCCTTGCCCACTAAATTAGCATGGTCCTTGCCCACTGAATTAGCATGGTCCTACCCACTAAATTAACATGGTCCTACCCACTAAATTAGCATGGCCCTTGCCCACTAAATTAGCATGGTCCTTGCCCACTGAATTAGCATGGTCCTTGCCCACTGAATTAGCATGGTCCTTGCCCACTGAATTAACATGGTCCTTGCCCACTGAATTAGCATGGTCCTTGCCCACTGAATTAGCATGGTCCTTGCCCACTGAATTAACATGGCCCTTGCCCACTGAATTAACATGGCCCTTGCCCACTGAATTAACATGGTCCTTGCCCACTAAATTAGCATGCCCCTTGCCCACTGAATTAACATGGTCCTTGCCCACTGAATTAACATGGCCCTTGCCCACTGAATTAACATGGCCCTTGTCCACTGAATTAACATGGCCCTTGCCCACTGAATTAACATGGCCCTTGCCCACTGAATTAGCATGGTCCTTGCCCACTGAATTAACATGGCCCTTGCCCACTGAATTAACAATGGTCCTTGCCCACTGAATTAGCATGGTCCTGCCCACTAAATTAACATGGTCTTTGCCCACTGAATTAGCATGGCCCTTGCCCACTGAATTAACATGGTCCTACCCACTGAATTAACATGGTCCTTGCCCACTGAATTAGCATGGTCCTTGCCCACTGAATTAGCATGGCCCTTGCCCACTGAATTAACATGGTCCTACCCACTGAATTAACATGGTCCTTGCCCACTGAATTAGCATGGTCCTTGCCCACTGAATTAGCATGGTCCTTGCCCACTGAATTAACATGGCCCTTGCCCACTGAATTAGCATGGTCCTTGCCCACTGAATAAGCATGGTCCTGCCCACTAAATCAACATGGTCCTTGCCCACTGAATTAGCATGGCCCTTGCCCACTGAAATAGCATGACCCTCGCCCACTGAATTAACATGGTCCTACCCACTGAATTAACATGGTCCTTGCCCACTGAATTAACATGGTCCTTGCCCACTGAATTAACATGGCCCTTGTCCACTGAATTAACATGGCCCTTGTCCACTGAATTAACATGGTCCTTGCCCACTGAATTAACATGGTCCTTGCCCACTGAATTAACATGGTCCTTGCCCACTGAATTAACATGGTCCTTGCCCACTGAATTAGCATGGCCTTTGCCCATTGAATTAGCATGGTCCTTGTCCACTGAATTAACATGGCCCTGCCCACTGAATTAGCATGGTCCTTGCCCACTGAATTAACATGGTCCTTGCCCACTAAATTAACATGGTTCTTGCCCACTGAATTAACATGGTCCTTGCCCACTGAACTAACATGGTCCTTGCCCACTGAATTAACATGGCCCTTGTCCACTGAATTAACATGGTCCTTGCCCACTGAATTAACATGGTCCTTGCCCACTGAATTAACATGGTCCTTGCCCACTGAATTAGCATGGTCCTTGCCCACTGAATTAGCATGGCCCCGCCCACTGAATTAGCATGGTCCTACCCACTGAATTACCATGGCCCCGCCCACTGAATTAGCATGGTTCTACCCATGAAATTACCATGATGCTGCCCTCTGAATAATCATGGTCCTACCCATTAAATGAGCATGGTTATTGCTCAAGAAATGCTCCACGTCCCTTAAAAAATACATGGTCACGCCTACGAAATTTGCATGGTCTCACCCACGAATTGGCATCGTTTCGCCTGTGAGCCTATCACGGCCCCACCAACGAAATGACCATGGTCCCGCCCACTAATTCACCATGGCCCCGCCCACAATATACATATTTTTACTTTGGTACTGGTTCACAGTTGGTTTCTTTTGATTCGCATCGTGTGGGCACAATGTCATTTGGAGGCGGTAGGTTTCCTCCACCCGACCCATTCGAGCAAATCAAGTTGCCGCGTGGGCAAATGTGCCAATTGATTCCCTTCTTCAGCAAAATCGGAATGTTGAAAGCAAGGCCGTAGCCATGGAGTCAACATTGGACGGGACCAAATCTTCCAGAGGGTCTGGGGGACCCCCCCCCTCCCCAGAAAGTAAATGTAAATTTGAAAACGAATTTCCTACCTAAAATATTAACTAACACATAGGATGGACTTTTTACGTATTTTTTTACAATAATGTCTAATAGTGTATTGTATTACATTGCGCTGTTTTTTCTTCTTGTTTCATTGTATGTGAAGTATTGGAAAATGACGGCAGGAAACTCCTTGACGGGAACACACTTCTTTTATTAAATCTTGACTTGTAACGATACAACGCGTGGCCTCTCTTCTTCACAATGCGGTCACCATACAACGGTACAACTCGTGACCTCTTCTCTCCACCCTACGCTTCTCTTGACTCTCTTAGATTCTGTGCTGCTGGCTCTCTGTGCCTCGTGTAGACTCCGCGCCTCGGCTACACTCTTCTCTCGTCTCGTGTAGACTCTGCGCCTCTGCTACACTCTCCACTCGCCTCGTGTAGACTTTGCATCTCTCTCTCTAGCTACACCGTATGCATACTCGGCTCGTGTAGACCTTTCTCTCTCTCTGGCTACACACTATACATCACTCAGCTCGTGTAGACCGTTCTCTCTCTCTGGCTACACACTATACATTACTCAGCTCGTGTAGACCGTTCTCTCTCTCTGGCTACACACTATACATTACTCAGCTCGTGTAGACCGTTCTCTCTCTCTGGCTACACACTATACATTACTCAGCTCGTGTAGACCGTTCTCTCTCTCTGGCTACACACTATACATTACTCAGCTCGTGTAGACCGTTCTCTCTCTCTGGCTACACACTTATACCTTACTCTCCTCTACTCTCCATTCCTCTCCTCTCCGGGCTCTATCTCTGCGCCTTCGTCTTCATTCTTAGATGGTTCCACTTCTGCCCCCCTACTCCTCTGTGCATCACCTTATATATCTCTTCTTCCCGGGAGACGGAGCGGATGCGGACCTCAACGTCGGCACCGCTCCTCAGTTACCCAATCACCACGCGCTATCTCTACGATCCGGTTCCGCCCAGCGCGTGTTTCCACTCCCCGACCAATCACACCGCGCTGCCACCCGATCACTCCCTCTCAGCGCGTCACCGGCACACAGCCAATCAGCAGCACTACCCCCACCCGCGCACTGACGCCTGCTCCTCCCCGTCAGCGCGCGTCACCACACACACACCCGTACATACGCGCTGGCACACGACGTATACACCCAGCGCGTATCACCACTACATATGTAATGGCAGAGATTAGGTATTAATGAAGTACAACCATAACCACGAACATATAAACAGAAAACTATTTTATAGCAATATATTGGGGGGGACATTTTGAGCATATTTGAATATTGGGGGGCATGTGTTCCCCCCAATATATGTTATAATTACGGCCTCGGTTGAAAGGCATGCAACATCTAGACAAATGGCCCTCAGCAAATAGCCTAAAACAAATGGTTAAATGTTTGTGGATCGCTCTCCAACATGTCGGTGTGCTGAAGTGATAATCACTGAAGGGCACAACCGTGGCAAGATGTTAACTATCTCGCCTGAGATACAGGAGGTTGTGGGCTCGAACCCGGTCCTGACACCTATATATTTGGTGTTTGCATGGTCTCCCCGCGGTCACGTGGATTTTTCTCCAGTTTTTCCCTCTACATTTAGTATCAACGCGCGTTTAGAATATTGGGTTGATTCTAGATTTGAAACTTTCGTGACTGCAATAATTTATACTCTTACGTTTTTTCGGAATTTTTATTTATTTATATTATTACTTTTATTAAAAAAAAATATTTTTTACCTACGTGACTTTACCGAAAAAAACCCAAGAGTAGAAATATTGGGTTGCTTTACATTTCCATGAGGTTAGCCACTTCGTTGAGCTATCATTTGTGGCCAAGTGAAAAAGAGCTACACAGCCCAATAGGGTTTACCTGGTAACATATAAAAAAAAATGGTTTAATTTATAGTTTTAAATTGGCGCATCCGTTCACGTGACAACTTAGTTTATTTCGCCGTATCGGGTGGAGGAAGGTGGACGACACAACATTGTAATTTTACTCACAAATCGATCTGAGCCAAAACATATATTCTGAATGCAAACTATTGGTCGCAAAACCTACCCGATAAATTGTATTTGTTTTAATTTTGTCATTTTGCTTACCCGGGTCACTCTTGCAAATAAGACTATCCCGGTCTCTTGAGGTATACCACCTGGCTAAACTAAATACACTTAGGCTATGTTTACACTACTCGCTAAGCTCATGGAGGCTCACCGGGACGTGTCATTAGCGTCGTTGTGGAGAATATAAATAACAAAAACAGATCAGCAGACAATGTGCCTCTGCCGATGAGACAATGCTTGCCAAATCGGGTTCAGAAGTTGCTCGTGCTCAATCCATACTCCTGAAATGATTCACTCCCAGAAAGCCGTGGGGACGATGGGTCGTATAAAAATCTATTTGTGTGCGCGTGTGTGTGTGGGCAGACAGAGGTGCTCGCTAACAGCACTTGCCCCTACAGTCTGTTAAAGCTATACGGGGGATCTGTGTCTTTGTGGGCAGATACATGAAGAAGACATCACCTGCTTATCTGTTCGCTTGAATAGTGTGTTGCATTCCCAGGACGGGCGAGGCGAAGTGGCATCACTATACCACGTGTGACACAGCTGATGGCGTCGTTTGGCAGCTGGTGACATGAGATAATGCCAGTTGCGGAGCAGGCTGGGGTTGGTTGTTGATGTTGCGGCAGTCAACAACTCATAAACACAACAAATTCAGCAACACGCATAACAAACACAACACATTATAATAATAACAGATATAAGTAAAAGGCAACTCTGCAATTACTTGCTCGGGAACAATCTGAAAAACGTTACATATTTAAACAAATTTGTGATGCCTACTTTTGACACCTTATATACTACATTTATTGTTGGTTATTTCGGGCAGCAACAAAAAAACAAACCTCACTGTTGTACAAAAGATAAAACTCACTCCATAAGTTTCACCATTATTTTATTCAACTACAAATAACCAGCTACGGATACAGGATGTCAACATCAACACAGCAACAACCTCGCTAATGGCACAGACCATGGACTCACACCTCCCCCCACCATTAACGCCACCTTCCCCCCCAGCCTCCAACTGACAACTCTGGTGTCACCTTTCAAAACGGGTCCCACCTCAAACCCAGCGGTCCAAATTTAAAAACCTAATTAACACATTTTTGTCTGAATCTATGATTGGTAAACAAGGCCAAAAGTGATGGACCCGGTACAGAGTTCCATGTTCATATTTAATTGACTTATTTATTTGGGAGTTCACCTATGAATAAGATTCCAATTAAGCACCCTGGGTTTTCTTCTTCTTCCATTCGATGGTTCCAAAAGCAATTCGAACCATTGGATGCAACTGAAAGTATGTCATACAAAGTTCTTGAGCAGCATCATGGACAGAGTTAAACGGAAGGAATGCCACGCGATAGCCGGCCACAAGCAAATGAGTGGAAGGAGCAGGACTTAAAATCTCAAATCACTCAGCTGCATTATACACGTGTGGGAGAATGTAGCTTTTGACTGGTTCCGTCAGCAACTCAAGCAACAATTATTTCACCAGCGGATTTCGAGTTTGGATCCACACAATGGTGACTCAACCATGCCTGTCTGGTTCTAGCATCAACAGCCACAATTATCGACACTCACTGGTTGTAAAGGGGCACTTAGAGTAAAGGTTTATTGATGTCAAATGGCGAAGTGCCACGTTCCATTTTATATTCGTTTTCAAAGTTATAGGTTTGTTTTTTGCGGATAAAAATTGATTAATGCATTTTTCACGCTTTTTTTTGTGCCGGAGATTTTATTTTAAAAGAACGTGCCTGCAAACCCCACACCTCCCGGCGCCTGCGCCCAAATCAACCCGCAATCAGCCCGATCTTGTCGGGCTGATTGCGAACGTATTCTGGTAGAGAAACGAATAATCTTGGAACGGCTCAAGAAACCCCGAAAGTAACATTCACCACGTCTGGCTTGTTACAACGCCAACGCGTGCTATACTGATTTTTTTTTTTAAGCCATGAAATTTTTAAAAAACTTTTCCGCACATTGAATTCAAATGCGCCCAGGCGCGACCCACATCGCCCCCAGTAAGTGCTCTAACAACCACTTTTGGCACGGGCTGAGTGGCTAACGGCCGATTTTCCAAGAATTCGCCGCGAAACGCTATCCATCAAACGTCACTGGTGCTGAAAGCGCCCCCCCAGCACCACTGCCAGTCAGCGCTGGGGGGGTAGGGGGGGCGTGCTTCCGGCCAAAAAAAACTATAATAAATCTGTAGGGTCTTTGTGCCTCCAAAGAATCTGAAGCCATGGGGCAGCGCCAAGGTTTGAGGAAGAGACGCCTCCGGCTCTGTCCACAAACCTCAGCGGCGCTGCCCTCCCTTCGGACCCACGCACGTAGATGTTGGCAGCCCGATGCCAGTGGCCCCGTCCACTGTGCCTCAATCTACTGGGAAAGCTGCCCACAAGGTGTGAGAGCCTTCATCATGGCCAGCTCCCCGCAGCTAGTTTTCTAGGCGTGGTGAAATTGTATTAGCAGACCCCCAGGAAGCAGCATCACAGAGGGCTGTGAAGCTGCTTACGTCCCGACAGATTAACACGCGCATCGCCTTGTCCCCGCAGGGCCCGCTGACAGGTTTTGGGAGGACAAAATGCCAGATGAGACCACCTCGGAAGGTTCTGATGGCCTCTCAGATCGCCCTTCCTCTCGCCTGCCGCCCTGTCACCCAGCAGCTAAAGACAAGCGGGAGAGAAGCGGAACGGAGCCACTCATTCACGAGTCTTGACCACCGGGCGTCATTCCTTCTGGCGACGTGTCCAGCCAAAGCTCACTTTTCTAAACACTTCGATTCCTTAACGGGTGCGTGTTCTCCGATTCTTGTGTTCCTCCTTCCGTGTCGCAATGCATCCTGAACACGCATCTCACCGTGCGTCTTTGAGAGACATAAACTAAATTAGGTTTCCCAAAAACAATTCCCCGAATCATTGCCCAGTGGCGATTTGAGAGGGCTTGGCTGAGACCTCACGCTCGATTATCCTTATTCTGGATCCATCAAATCAACGGCGACTCTGCGCCCGCTTTTACCAATGAGACTTGGCATTATGTCATCGTGCAGAGGTCACCGCGGATCAAGGCAACGAACTCCGAGCTGTCTTGAGTGATTTGACGTGCGAGAGAACGCCCAATTTTGTTCACCAGCTGTGCACTGGGAGTGCAAATCTGGGTGAGTGGGGTGGGGTGATCGCGTCCCTGTTGTGGCTGGGATGAGTTAATTATTCCAACATTGCCATCAGTGTAACTGTTTATCCTTGAGGATGTTGTGTTTCTGCCTGCTTAGTCCGGAACGCAGCCGTTACCACTTGAAATGCACCGATTAGGCTTCATTTTACACATTTTCTTTCCGCACGCGTATCGCTCCTGATCAGTTGTGCTCACACTCAAGAGTTGCCGAGACGTGATCCCCTCGCCTGAGACGCAGGAGCTCCTGGGTTCGATTCCTCGCCCTCGCGATGCCGGTTGTATATTTGCAGTCCGCGTGTTCTCTCTCCCCGTGGTGGTCGCGTGGATTTTTCTCCACGACCTCCGGTTTTGTCCTCCACGTTATTTGGCTGCGGCCATAAATTGCCACGTGTGATGATGATGATGATGATATCAACCACTTCCACTACGATGAGCTATCATCACGTGTGGCCAGGTCGCCTCTGAAAATTATTTTAGATGACATGTTTAGCTTTAGATGTTATGTATGTATATGTGAATTATTCATATGGTATTTTAAAATATACATTTTATTTAAATGAGCTGCTCGGCTATAAGCCGCGTCTGCCCTGCGACCGTACAGATGTTCTACAGCACAGATATTAGCTAGGGTCATATTAATAGATCAGTGGGCTTTACCTGGTAATTAAAACAGTTAAGTTTAGATGGCAAATTCCGAAGCCGAATCTTTATTTAGACTGGAGGAATCCGCTAAGCTCTGAAGCCATTTTGCACAGATGCCCAGTTAGATAACAATTCATTCGCGTGCCATGGGCCAAGGCTGCGAACAGCATGAGTCACACACGACGATCCTGCCATGACATCAGGGCACCCCACACCCACCATCCCTCCCCACCCCCACACTGCCATTTCAACATGAAACCCGAGTGGTGATTTGCGAATTTGTGAAATTGGACCCAATGGCAATTGATTGAGGGCTTCGATTGCGAGCTCATGGTGGGACTTAGCGACCCCTTTCTCCACGCACGCCACGCGCTCACACGACCCCTGACCCCTGGCCTCTGCGGCGTCAGCGGCGACCCCGTGTTCACCACTTGGGGAGGTGGGGGCGATATTTTACGTCGTCTTTTAGTTTTGCGTTCCAGTGTTAGTTTTGTGCATTTGTGACGTTTATTGGGGTGGGTGGCATCTATTACGCCGTTCTATATGAATACACGTAATATTATGCTGTAAATGTGAAAGCACTTGGCAAACTTTCCATTCCATCCCCGGTAAGCTTCCCTGTTGCGAATCGTCGCGGGATTTCCACGCGGGCGACGACAGTGAATCAGGTCTCCGTCTCTCGTGAAAAAACTAAAAATATATTTTAATTTCACCAGGTAAGGCCCACTAAGCTCTTCTTCAGAAGCGACCTGTCCATCACAAATTATAGCTCAACGAAGTGGGCTTATCACGTGGAAATTTATAGCAGCCAAACACTCTGAACGCATGATGTTGATTCTAAATGTGAAGGAGAAACCGGAGGACCTGGAGAAAATTCCACGGGGAGAGAGACACGCAAGCTCCAACTATACAGCAGGCATCGCCAGGGTCGGGATCGAACCTACGTCCTCCCGTATACCAGGCGAGGCAGTTAACATCTCCTAGCCACCGTGGCACCCCTCTTGCCAATGATTGAAAACTCATTTCTCTAGAACTGCTTTTTGTGTTGAGTTTGTTGTCCTTCCCCCGGCACCTCCGATTAGCGCGGTTGGCTACGTACGGTGCGAGCAAGAAGTTCAACGCACACACAAACAAACACAGCCGAATGGAGACCCTGCTGCTGCTGCTGCTTTGGAGAATGGGCGGTTAATTGGGGAGAGGTTGTTGGGTTTTTGAGGGCGGTAACAGGAAGACAACACGATGTGGGGCAGGCGTCGTCACAAACACAATCACGGGACGCGTCAGCGCGCGAGCCGGGAGGCGGCACACGATGTCACAAACTTGTGCTACGCAGCACGGCGGGCACGCGTCCCCCGGCAAGCCGTGTTAATATTCACACACGTAGTGTTACATCGAGTATATCATGACGTTATTATGCTACATTATGCGTAAACAACCCTAAAAGAACCCTAAAATCACGACACGAACGCACACGAGACTTGACGAGATGGCCACGACACCACGAACGCCACGTGCCGCGACCCGAGCGACGCGGCTCTTCGAGTCCAACATTTGCAGGTTTACAGCGCGCGCCCAAACTAACAAACAGGCAGTCGAGGGGCCACGAGACTTCAGAGCCCATCGCGCGCGATGCCGGTCAGCGCGTGGCCCCTGCAGGGCGACAGACCAGGGCCCCGTCTCCCAGGTCACGTGGCATGGGGCGGAAGGGGGTGGGGGAGCAACGGTTTGTTTCGATGACGTCACAGTCGAATGTTAAGGTCCTTCAACCAATCCGAGGCGGCGGCTGCCGCTGTGTGTGGATCGCAGCGTCGGCGATGCGTTTGATGTTTTAAGCAACGCGGACCCTCTGAGTTGTCGCGAATTCGTTCGATGCGTGGCAAAGGGAACGCTGCCTACGCTGCTGATTGAGACGGCGCAGGGCAGGACGCACGCTTGGCGGGATTGGATCGTGATGACATTGATTTGTTTTGCACCGAACCGACATCGCAATTCACCACCAATGCTTCACGCCAATTCGCCCGCAGCACTTTTGGCACGGGGCCATTCTGCGAGATAAACCCGGCAGCCAATCGCAAGCTCGGGACGAGGGGCGAGTGGAGTGACGTCACGATGCAAGCCTCACACGCAGACTGTCCAAGGTTCAAGGTTGTGAGCCATCCCAAGACAATGGGAGCCCCCCCCACCCCCCCGTATAGCTTCAACAGACTGTTGGGGCAAGTGCTGTGAGCGAGCACCTATGAAGGCTGGAACGGCACACGAGGGGGTGGGTGGCCAGCACCACGCCCGGCCGCCTTCGTCTCCCCAGTGGCGACGTTTACATACGCACCAGGTATTCATTTGAGGCTGAGTCGACCTAGGGGAAGCCATGAAGGGGAATCGAACTCGGGACCCCGGGTTTCGTAGCGCAGCGCACGAACCGCTACACCATCCAAAACCCACACACACGCACACACACATCATGCGTGTGTGCGTGTGTGTGATGTGTGTGCGTGAGTTTGTGTCAGTGGCACCACCACCGCCCACTGCAGCAAAGAACCCTGGACCAGGAGATGGTATCATCGTTAAGCCCAATCAAAACTTGTCGTGAGTGGTCACAGCCACGAGCGCTGAAGTCTGGAATTCCAAGTCGTGAATTGTGACCGATCCAGCCCTGCACACAGCAGTCTGCACCTCGTGTAAATAGTCGCTCCTTATTGAACAACGAAAACTGGCATGTCTATCGTTCTAACACAAAATATCATTCCGCCAAAATGCCACGAACGAAGTGATTCCTCGTGATTTGGGCCCCCCGTTCTTCGTTAAAGAGAATGACAGTCGCTATGATTCCAATGTTTTTATATATATTAAAATGGCCTTAACCCTAATGTTTAGCTTTAATGTCAGTGATCGGGCCAAATGTAATGTGTTATGAATTACAATAAAAAAAACAGAATTCACTGAAGGGCAGCTAATTGTTGCACAACACGATTGAACAGGCGTCAAAGTTGTTTTTTGCAAATCGCGATGGAAGCGAACGATGAGTGATGAAGAGACACGAAGGTGTGCAGTTGACTCTGCCGCAGTGCCGTCCCCATCTCGCAGTGTCCTCGCTGTCGTGTTTAGCCATTGCTATAATTAGTTGTTACTCTGTCAGCGAAGCATTCAAATATTAATAAAACGTGAGGGTTTTATGGGGGGGGGGGTGGTGGTGGTGGATCTCTCATCCATCCACCCCCCCCCCCACCACCAAGTCCCCTGCTGGCCTAGACGACCCAGACCCCCCCCCCCTACATCTCACGACCTACGCTGACCCCCGCCCCCCCAATCCGAGGCTCCGACCTGGCCCCCCTCCCCCTCCACCCGGCGGGCCTCAGCGGGTGCCGGTCTCCCGCGTGGTCGTGGTGGTGGTGGTGGTCATCGTGTCCCCGTCACCGCCTGGGCCCTCGCGGCGCCGCTCAGCGGGACCTCCCCGGCCCCGCTTGCCCCCCTTCTGCTTGCGGATTTTGGGGCCTGCAGGCGACAGTCAGAAGAGAGTGGCATCATCACCCCCCCCCCATCACCTCCCCCATCACCTCCCCCATCACCCCCCCCCCCATCACCTCCACCATTACCCCCCCCATTACCCCCCCCATCACCCCTCCCCATCACCCCTCCTATCACCCCTCCCATCACCCCTCCCATCACCCCCCACCCATCACCCCCCCATCACCCCCCCCTCACTACCCCCCATCACCCCCCCCCCCCATCACCTCCCCCATCACCCCCTACCATAACCGTGACTTTTCCCCGTGTCTCTCTCCACGTGTCTCCCTCCCCGTGTCTCCCTCCCCGTGCCTCCCTCCCCGCGACTCCCTCCCCGCGTCTCCCTCCCCGTGTCTCTCTCCCCGTGTCTCTCTCCCCGTGTCTCTCTCCCCGCGTCTCTCTCCCCGTGTCTCTCTCCCCGTGTCTCCCTCCCCGTGTCTCTCTCCCCGCGTCTCTCTCCCCGCGTCTCCCTCCCCGTGTCTCTCTCCCCGTGTCTCTCTCCCCGTGTCTCTCTCCCCGCGTCTCTCTCCCCGCGTCTCCCTCCCCGTGTCTCCCTCCCCGCGTCTCCCTCCCCGCGTCTCCCTCCCCGTGCCTCCCTCCCCGTGTCTCCCTCCCCGCGTCTCCCTCCCCACCTCGCGTGCCCGCGGGGCGCTGCGGCGAGCACGGCTTGCGCGCTCGCACGCTGGTGGCGCACGAGGCGCCGTGCAGGGCGCGCTTCAGGGTCCCCGCGCGCCACTTGACGCGCGCCTCTCGCTCGCACTCCCCCCACGACTCGAAGTGGTACTTGCAGTCGGCTGCGAACACAAAGACAAAAGATCACGCACACTCCCACACCCCCGCCGGATAACCTCGGCAGACCGGTGGGTTAAGTCCTGTTTGCGAGCGGCACACCAGGGGGTGGCGGCGGGGGTGTGGCCAGCACCACGCCCGTCCGCCTTTGTATCCCTCTCGTGGCGATGTTTTACTACACATCGCACAAGATACTCATTTGAGGCTGAGTCGACCTAGGGGAGGCCCAGGACCGATTCAGAAAATCGTCACTGGCGGTGTTGGCCGTGAGCCGAAGGCCGCGTTCACAACGCAGCCCCCACCCCCCACACACACAGCCCCCACCCCCCACACACAGCCCCCACCCCACACACACAGCCCCTACCCCACACACAGCCCCCACCCCCACACACAGCCCCCACCCCACCCACACACAGCCCCCACCCCACACACACAGCCCCCACCCCACACACAGCCCCCACCCCACACACACACAGCCCCCACCCCACACACACACAGCCCCCACCCCCCACACACAGCCCCCATGCCTCTCTCTGTGCCTGTATCTCCATATCTCAGCGTCTCTCTCTCTATGTGTGTCTCTCTCTGTGTCTCTCTGTGTCTCTCTCTCTATGTGTCTATCTGTGTCTCTCTTCTGCATCCATCTCTACTTGTCTCCCCGTGTGCCTCCCGGCTCTCATCATCTCTCGTCTGCCCTGAGCAGGAGAGATGACATCCCTTCCCGCTGTGTTCTCCCCACACACCCATCGCTCACTCCAACGCAAATCCCCACTCACTCCCACAATCCTCTCCCTGCTCTCCACAGCCAATCGGAGACTCTGCCCTCTGTTATTAAAAACGTTCAATTGACCGTAAAATTACTTATTTGTTCAAATGTCCCTGACAGCTGATGCGAGTAATTAAGTGCCCAAAAAAAAGTCAATGTGGTTTCCCTGAGCCAGCGATGCAAATCCAACACTCAGATTTGCGAGGTTGATGCAATCCACAAAATTTCCACTCTTGACTTCTCACAAAGCGGTACTGATTTTATCGACCCGGGAGGCATCGACAGCCGAGTTGACCTCTGACTGCACTTTGAACTCGCCGATTGCGAACCACGGTGCCACGGGCCAACCGCAACACCCACCAGCGGCCGGCCAGCCACGAGTTAACCCACAGCGCGGCCGAGGCAATTACAGGTTGTACTCTGTAGTTCGGATCGTGCACGGGGCTGGTAATTTCATGGCGATGTTGTGAGCGCCACTGCCGCGATCGTGGCCTGTGAGGACGAGGTTTGTGCACCCCGACAGATACACGACCTCCCCAACGACACTCCCTCCGTGCGTGAAGCAGTGTGTGGCCAGGGACTCCTCTACTTACGAACACTCGACTTACGATCTTTCAGAGATACGAACAAATCTGTCCCGAATGTCCAGTTGCCTATTCGGACCGAGAGTCGTAAGTTTAACCGCCTCGCGCAATAATAGATGGCGGTGGTGGCATCTACATCTGCAGAACGTGAAGAACCAGTGGCATGTACCTCTACAGGGGATTATACAACTTTTAAAGCCATTCCCCGTGTTTAGTGTACACGTCAGACAACGTTTGGAATCGACAACAGTAAAGTTGGACTTGCGAACAAATCGACTTATGAACAGACCTCTGGAACCTTTAAAGTGGCCTCTAGCCCCTCGTTCTGGCCGTTCACCCTGCAGAGTCTGTTAATTTCCTGGCTTTCCATTCACGGTGGCGCATTGGTGGGATCTACGGATGAAATGCACCACTTTACGAATTTAAATCACTATTCGGAAATGCTTCCCCATCCCTGCCTTGTGTTTCGTTTGTTGTCCTTCCCCCGCACCTCCCATTAGCACGGCTGGCTACGTACGGCGCGAAAGGAGTTCAACACACGCACGTACACACCGCGTCTGGCATGGGCCCTGGTGCAACATATGGAATGGTACCACCCCTTGTCCAATTGCCGTCCCCACCCGCTCCCACCCGGTGCAGTGGCACCGCCTGCACGCTCGCCGGCTCGCTCACCTCCAAACTCCTTCTTCCAGTTGCAGGGGAACTTGCAGCGGAAGCGCTGCGTCTCGAGGGGGCAGGGCCCCCCCGGGCCCCCCCGGGTGCTCTCGCGGCTCCCCGGGCCGCAGTCGCCCGCCGTGGGCACGCACGGCCCCCACTGCCAGGGCCCGCACCCGGCCGCCACGACCCCCCCCACTCACCCCGCCCGGGGCCTCCGCGGGGACCTCTCC